>NW_005843673.1:8003-18115 GCF_000455745.1 Alligator sinensis | reverse complement strand
CTTATCTGTTTTGCTAATCTACAAAGTGATATGCTTTAGGCAAGATGGTTGTGATTATTTCTGGAAGATATGTCAAAGCAGTCACTTTTTAGCGAACAAACAGCCAACCTGTGTTAGCAGCACAAATTGCAGGAATGGGACTTGGACTGGCATGTTCTCCAAGTAGGTGCGCAAATAAAAGGAGCAAGCAAGGTGCAATGTCAAATACAAGGCAAATATGAAGTCAGTTTTAAGACTTATTTTACCAAGTGTCCAATATTATAACTGCTAAAAGCAATGGGTCAGTTGAGGGAGACCTTGCTACAGAGCTTTTGGGAATTGGTGAAACTACTAATTGTGTGATGCAAGATAGTAATGTAGCTTGCCTAATGAAACAAAACATCTATGTAGGTGAAATACTTACTGATGGGGAGATGCAACAGTTTATAAATGGCATGTCTGGGGTGGGGGTTTGAGCTCTACAGTTGCAATGAAGTCAGCCTTATCACTGGAATGAAGTCAGCCTTATGCATGGAAATGCAAGTGCAGATTTAAAAAAAAAAAAATATTGATGGATTTTTTTTGTAATCCTGGGGCTTCACATGCTTCCAAATCATTTGGCAGGCATCTTACGTGCAGCACCAAGCTCAGAGGTTTGGGGTTCAGATGTCCTCAAGTTTTGCTCGTCCTCAGCCATATGGCCTCAGGAGCAAGCTAGAGAGGAGTCTCCCATCTCAATAAAGTGGTCATAAAGCCAAGATCTTCCCACAGGAAATGACCATAGGAGGTTAACTACGTGTTACCTCCGTGGGTACTACCCTGTGCCAGAAAAGCAGTTATCCCGAGCAACTAGGAAAACCGCCTTAGTGGTCATGGTATTTCCGCTGCCAGGTAAGTATGGAAATGCAAGTGCAGATGCCCTGTGCTAGCTTCAAAACTGTGAGTGGTAGTGCTTCCAGTTCCAGGGCTAGTTGGGAGTGGGGTGTTTAGGGTGGTGTATTTAGGGTGGCCATTGGTCCTGTTTTATACTGGAGTATCGTTTTAAACACTTTGTCTCCTCTTGGTTTCTGAATGAGGAATGGATGGGAAAAGTCCCATTTTTCAGTTAGTTGGTGGCAATTTATATGTTAATGATTTGCCCTCACAATTGTGGGCTGTGCCCAGGGGGTAGGGCAGTGCACAGCCAGCAGGAGCAAGGTCCTAGCCACAGTGGGCCCACCCCTGGCTGCTGGTTGGCTAAGGTGGTTGGTACTCCTGGTTGGCTAAGGTGGTTGGCACTTCTCACTGCTGATTGGCAGCGGGGTCTGCCTGTGGCCAAAGGGATGTCCTGTGTTTTGGGGATGCTAACTACTGCACAATAGACCCTAAGGCAGGGGCTTTCAACCTTTTTTGGTTGGATACCCCCTGCGGCCAGCCCAGAAGCAGGGAGTCTCCCAGCTGGTGGAGGGGTTCCTCAGTGGCAGATGGAGGAGGAGCAGGGGTCCACCACAGCAAAACAAGATGCTCTGGTGGCAAAATCAGAAGTGCTGCTGGAAGTGCCCCCAGAATCTCCGCTCCACTGCCACGTTGCCCCCTGCGGGCTTCCCAAGTACTGGTTGAGAACCCCTGCCCTAAGTCGTCCTGAGGTCATAACTTGCTCGGGAGTATCGTGACAGGCCAAAGAGCACTGGGATGAAAATAAAAGAACTTCAGCTGACTGTTGGGAAAAGGATTTTTTGTAACAGAAAGGAAGGAGTCTTGTCCATTCCCAGTGGGTTTAGATTTATGGTGCAGGGTGACACCGTGGTGCGTGCCAAAGAGCGGGGGGTTTGAGACAGTGTGAAAAGCTAGGAAGGCAATAGGATATTAAATTATTGACCTCTACACCAACGCTCCTGCATCCCGTGCCATTCCTTGGCCACCTCCATTGCAGGACATTTCACTGCCACAACTGCTCCTCTACGGCCTCCAAGTTGTAAGGGTGTGCCTGTATCCCTGGCACTTCACATTTTACTTTTAACTCTCTCTCATTCCACCTTTCTCCCGCCCAATCCCCCCCCAAAAGACCTTTCACAGGTAGTTTTGGATCAAACATATATCACGGCCTGTGCACCGATTCCAAGAGAGGTTTGATAACATGAGACATGTGAAGCCTTCTCGTGGCCACTGAGGACAATTTCCCTTGCTGAAATACGAAGTCTGAGAATCGGTTGGACACACGGGTCTGACACACAAGGGGCTCAGAGAAGTGGAAACGAGCAACTGTCTAATTTGCAGCCAAAGTTTTCCACAAAACCAACGCGCGGGGGAGGGCGGTTGGACGGAGACCTGCAGGCAGACGACGAGGCCAGCTCCGGAAGCGCCAGTGCCTCCGGGCGCCGCGAGAACCCCACCCCCGGGCTGGTCTTCTGCCCGCCCGCCAAACCGTGGGTGGGGGGCGGGAGCAGCGGTCGAGCACGGGGCTGGGAACGGCCGGAGCGAGACACCCAGGGCTGCCGGAGCCATCCTCCCACCTCGGCCACGGTCTCCTGTCAAGGCGGTTTTGCGGCCGCGGAGCCGGGACGTCCGTCCCCGCGCGCGGAGCTCAGGCGGGAGCGGAGGCGCCTGATCCGCAAGACGCAGGAGCCACGCCGCCGGGCCGACGACTGATAAGGGTGCGGGCGCTGCGCAAACGCGCTAACCTAGTATCGATAAATTCGGCGTTCAGCTGATCCGCCTGTCAGTGATGCGCACGCGAACTTGCCTTGCCAATTGATGGGCAAGCGCGGTGCTCACCCGTACCCAAGTGCGCATGCGGGCAAATGGCGGCTCAAGGCCGTTTTCCTCATCCGGCAGCTCTACTCCGCATGCGCAGTGGTTTAATGCCCCCTCCCGGCGTTGTTTTGACGACCCGGCCGCTTTCCTGCACACCGGCTCCGCTCGGTGACGGTTGCGGGCCCGGAGTGACAGGGGAGGGAGCGTCCCTCTCTTCTCCCTCGATTAATGACAGGACGCGGGAAAACTATTGTGTTTGTTCCCAGTACGCATGCGCGTTGGGACTCAGGCCCCGATAATTTTGGAGGTCAGCCCTGTTGTCACTGCCTCGGTAGCCATGGAAACCTCAATGCGTTCGGCACTTGGCAGCTCCCCCCTATTACCAGGACCCATACGTTAATCCACAATACCGGTAATTGATGTGTTTGGCCTCCAAGCGACACGCATGCGCACTTCTCCGTGTTCAGCCTCTAATAGCCACGTACATGCGCACTTGCTTTGCCTATTGATCAGCAAAGGTGGTACCGCCTATTCCCAAGTGCGCATGAGTGCTCATGGCCAGTCCCGACTGGGAGACAGCTGTGCGCGGCGGATGCACACTGGGTCTCCCCAGTGATGGTTTAACAACGTGGTCATTTGCCCTATGGACACACGCATGCTGGGTGTCCCCTAGTGATGGTTTAATGCAGCAGTCGACTTCCAACATAGCGAGCGGCGCCGAGGTCAGCCTGCGGCCCCTTCCCGTTGCCCCTTGTATTGGTCCCAGAGGGAACTGTAGCGCTCATTTTCTACTATAGTTTCGGCGCTGGTTGTGTTGTCATTGCCGTGGTGACTTTGAAAACACCAATAATTCCTACTCGGCACCGCCCCCTGATTCCCAAGACTCATGCGGCAATCCGCAATATCGGCGATAGATGTCTTTGCACGGCGAGCACTGCGCATGCGAACTGACCGCTATCGATTAATGCAGTGTTCTGCTAATCAGCCCATAACCTCCGTGCGCATGCGTACTTGATTCGCCCACTCGTGAGCAAAGGACATGTGCTGTCCGCGCATGCGTAGTCATGGTCGGTCATTCGTGTTTTCGTCCCACGATTGCGAACCAGCTTTGGACTGGTGCTCGCACTGGGACCCCCGGAGAAATGGCACTCAGGTGGCATTCCCGCACACGGGCTTCGCGACCCGTGCAGCTGCGGCTCCGGCCCCAATTGACAGAGACAGATCAGGGGGCGCATTTCTGCCCCTTCCTCTTCCCGCGAGAATTGGACGCCATCGATCAGTCTTACTGCGCATGAGCATCGGAACTGGCGTCGTGATCGTTTCGATGCTCGTCCTGTCGTCATTACCGCTGTAACCATGGAAACCCATCAATGACTCCCTTTCTTGGCACCGCCCTGTGATTACCAAGACACGTGAGAATCGACAATATCGGCGATCGATGTATTTTCACTGCCACCACTGCGCATGTGTATTAACCTGCACTATCGATAAATTCGGTTTTCAGCTGATCAGCCTGTCAAGCCGGCACGTGCGGAATTCTTTTGCCAATTGATGGGACAACGCGGTGGTCACCCGTACGCAAGTACGCATGCGTGCTTATAGTTGGTTTTAGTCATTGGATGGGGAGCTGGTGTTCTACTCCGCATGCGCACTGCGTCTCCACAGAGTTTAACAACGTGCTTGCGGGTGCGTGCCCGGAGGGACAGGGTGGGGGACGTCCCTGCCTCTTTCTCCGAGTATTGGCACTTGGTAGCGGCCCCTGATTACCAGAACAAATGGGCGTACAGCTTACCCAATCTATAAAATAAGGGGTCGATGCGTTTACTGCAAGTACAGCGTAGGCGCACTTAAGCAGTAGAATGGATAAATTAGGTACCTAACTGGCGCGGGGCTCTCCCCGCCCAGCGCATGCGTGCTTCACTTGCCCAATGAAGGGCAAATACCGTGCACCACCTCTTCCCAAGTGCACATGCGTACTCATGGCCACGCCTTGACGCTGACACTTTTTCCATCGGGTGCCAATCCTTTACTGCGGGTGTGCAATGGGTATCCCCCAGCGATGGGTTAAAGCCACATGTGTTCACGTTCGGCAGCTTCGTGCCTCGGACTGGCTGAGGGTGCGGGTCCGGAGTACCAGGGGAACGCCCTGCCCCTTCCCCGAAGTATTGCTCCCCAACCAGAGCTGATTGTAGGCGTTATTCACACTACACATGCGCAGCATATGCCCCGAATCTACAAGATCAGCGTTCGATGTATTTTGCCTGTGGCCAGCGCACATGCGCGAGTCATCCCACTGTTATTAAATTCCGTATTTAGCAGCTAATGACCGCGCGCATACGTATTTGCTTTGCCCATTCAAGGGCAAAGGCGCTGCAGCGCACCTTTTCAAATGGGCATGCGTGTTCCTGACTGTTCCTTAGCTCTTCGCCTGAGTGGGAGGGTGCCTTTTACAGCGCGTGCGCAGTGGGTCTCAAGAAGCGCTAGTTTCATGCCGTGGCCGCTTTCCCAGGTACCGCCGCTGCGACCTCGATTGCTGCAGCTGCGGCCCCGGAAAAAGATGGGAGGCAGTGTCCCTGTCCTTTTCTACCAGTCTTTCCCCCAGACAGAAATGTAGCGTTCATGCCCAGTCCGCATGCACATTGAGATTGGCGCCTTGAGAGTTTCAGCGCACGTCATGCCGTCACTGCCTCTGTAACCATGGGAACGCATGAGTCTCACGACGCATGTGCCAATCCAGGATATCGGCAATAGACATCTTTTGCTTGCTGCCGAGCCGCATGCACGCCTTGCAGTACCATCGATGAATTCGGAGTTCAGCAGATCAAGCTGTTACTCTACGCGCATGCGTACTTGCTTCCCCCCATGAACAGCAAACCCTATGCACAGCCTCTTCCGTAGTGCGCATGCGTATTCATAGCCGCTCATCGATGTCTTCGTCGCACGACTGGGAGCCTGGCTCGTGCAGCTCATGCGCACTGGGTTACTTCTCGCTGTTCTTAACGCCAGGGCCCAACACTGGTTTCACGGCCCGCGTGGCTGTGGTTCCCAGCTGGCAGAGACGTAGGATGGGGTACACCGCCAGGAGTATTGATCCTAATGGGAATTGTAGGGCTCATTTGGAGTCCGCATGCATACTTAGAGTCGGGCCCTGACGGTCTCGGCGCTAGTCATGCCATCGCTGTCCCGGTAACTTCGGGTACCCGTCCATAACTCCTGCTCTGGCACAGCCTCCTGATTCTCAGGACTCACGCGCCAATTCGGAACATCGGCCATCGATAGCTCTTGCCTGCTCTCATTGACCATGCGCCAGTTTCATTGGCATCGATAAACTCGGTATTCAGCTGATCCGCGTCTGCCAGTCTTGCGCACGCGTACTTGCTTTGCCCAATGACGGGAAACACGAGGGTCCACCTTTTCCCAAGTGCGCCTGTGTATTCATGGCTGTTCATCGATATGTTCGTCATGCGACTGGTAGGCCCGTGCTGCGCGTGCGCGCTGGGCCTACCCCAGTGATTCCTCAACGCCACTGCCGGTTTAGCATACGATGGTGCCGTACCTCGGTTGGCTGCAGCTGTGGGCCCGGAGTGAGAGGGGACGGGGTGTCCCTACCTCTCGCTTCCCCTGAGTATTGGCTTGGCTGGGAGGAGTGGCAGGAACTGTAGTAGGCAAGGTTCCTTGGGTGAATTTGATATCTTTTATTAGACCAACCCAAATGGTTGGAGAATAGTTATTAAGCAAGCTTTCGGGTTCAAAAACCCTTCATCAGGCTAAGGAGGTTTCAGCACTTGGTGTGTGCTCTTCCTGGATGGGATGAAAAGTAAAGAAGCTATTCCATCCAGGAAGAGCACACACCAACTGCTGCAGCTTCCTTAGCCTGACGAAGGGTTTTTGAACCTGAAAGCTTGCTTAATAACTATTCTACAACCATTTGGGTTGGTCTAATAAAAGATATCAAATTCACCCAAGGAACCTTGTCTGCCTATGTCCTTAGACTAACGCGGCTACAACCTAAACCCCGGGAACTGTAGTACTCATTTCCAGTGAGCCTGGAGAAACTAGTGCCTCGATTAGTTTCGGCGATCGTCCTGTTGTCAGTGCCTGTATAACTATGGAAATCCATTAATAATTTAGATGCGAGGCAACGGTCCCTCATTCCCACAGCGCATGCGCAAACGGTTTCATGACTCCTACCAAGGCATGCGTACTTGTGTTGCCCATTGATGGGCAGGCGTGATGCACCACGTCCCAAATTGCACGTGCATGGTTATGACGTCTCCGTGCTATGCGTGAGCACTGGCTCTCCCCCTGCGATGTTGAAGCGGCGAACACGTGTCCCCGCAGAGCTGCGCTTCACTGACAGGGGAGGGGGATCCCTGCCGCCCTCCCAGCTATTGCCCTGCCCCACTGGGGCGGGGGTTGTAGCCTGTCCCGGATGCGGCCAGTGATTGTGCAGGCGGGCCCGGGCTGTGCGGGCACAGAGTGGGCGTGGTGCGGCAATCCCAGCGGGTCGCACGGGGAGCTTGGACCCTTTCCGGGCAGTGCGGGGTGGGAATGGCCGGGGGACCGTGGTGGTGCTGGGGGAGTGCGGTGGGGTCTGGGAGCATGTCTCTGCTGATGTGTGAGAATGTGATTTGGGGCGGGGGGGGAGTGATTGTGTGTGGTGCCTTGTTTTTTGGAAATATGGTGGTTTTGCATGGAAAACTGGTGATCTGGGTTCGTAGAACTCTTTGTGGAAATGTGGGTGGATATATTGTCACTGTGTGTAGAAAATTGTGTGGTAATTTTCGGGTCATTTGGGAACTTTTTTGTGCGACAGTTCTGGGACCTGTGCAAACTGTGTGGCCGTTGGGTAAGTGTATTAAAATATGGTTTTGCTGTGTCATGGAAATGGTGTGGGGATTTGGAAACCTTTTTTAAGGGCACGTGGTGGTGTGCACGTGGAAAACTGGCCATTTTGTGTGGTGATTTGAGAATGCTTAATGGAAATGTGCTGAGTCGGCCCACGTGGGTAGTCTTGTCCGCTGCGATGTGGTTAGCATGAAACTATCTAACGTGGGTTTCCCCTTTCTTTCAGGCTCCTCCTCACGCACCCGTCCTTGGAGCCAGCGTGTCAGCGAGGAGCCGCAGCGTGACAGAAGCGGGAATTGGGGCAGAAGCACCCCCCCAGGAGCTGTCGTGTTTGCAAGGGGCACTGGGCACTCAGGCAGGTGTGCAGGGCACGTGCCGGCCCCTCGGAAACGGGTAAGGTACCACGAGCAACAGGTACGCTCAGCGGACAGAACACATCAGCAGTTGCCTAGGCTTCTGCCTGGACGCACATCATTCCCATGCCCCGCTCCAACCGTAATGCCTGCAGTGACTGCAGCTCTTTCGTGTAACTCAGGTAGGCTGCGCTGCCCTGCTCTCTACCCTGAGGTGCATGCGCAGTCGCTGCCAGCATGGAGCCGATGCTGGAGCTGTGGAGCCCGGCGCAGCTGTTTGTAGCCTGCCTGCTGCAGCTGCCCAGAGCTCAGGCTGGCTACAAACAGCTGTGCTGAGCCCCGGAGCCGGATCACCAGCTCTTTGCCGGGAGCAGGGGAAACAAGGGGATTGCGCTGCCTCAGGCCCCTCCCCCACTACCCGCCCTGATGCACAGGTGAAAGCGCCAGTATAGAGTTCATGCCTGGGCTACGGAGCCTGGCACAGCTGTTTGGAGCCTTTCCGCTGCAGCTGGCCTTGGCTCTGCGTAACTGCTGCCAGCCACAGAGCCCAGGCTGCTCCCAGCGGGCAGCTGGGATGCTGCAAGCCCTGGTGGGAGCAACCCAGGCTCCAGCAGCTACCCAGAGCCAGGGCTGGCTGTGGTGTGCCGAGCAAAACGGCCTCGCGTGCCGTGCTCAGCACACGTGATGGGGGTTTCCGTCCCCTGCTCTAACTGCTCGTAGCACCCTGCAAAACCCAGAGCCAGGGCTGGCTGTGGTGGGCCGAGCAAAACGGCCTCGCGTGCCGTGCTCAGCACACGTGATGGGGGTTTCCGTCCCCTGCTCTAACTGCTCGTAGCACCCTGCAAAAGCAACTACCTGCCCCGTGGCTTGCTGGATACTGGGGGCCCAGAGCCCACAGACTTTGTATTCTCTTTTCTTGCGCGTGGGTGAGGTGTGGAGCTCTTTGATCTTTGCAAGCTTCAGGCCTTGTTAGCCACCCACCTTTATGCACTCAACAACCAGCCCCTGTGACTGTCCTACCTGACAGCCTCTGTCAGCCTCTCCTAGTTTCCACCTACCTCTGAAGGCTTTCCATGAAATTCCTTGTCACGTTCCAGTCTGCAGCAGGGCTGCACCACTGTTTTCCAGCTTCCTTTAGTGAGTTATGGGGGGGGCGGGGAATGCTTCCTTGACCCCTACTCTTTGCTTCTGTCAGCTTTAAGCTATTTATCTGTTTCAGTTTCCCTTTTCCCTTCTCCGCTGCCTGTGCTGGCATTGTCTCCTGTCTGTGCAGGGCTTTGGTTTAACCCAGGGCTGGACAGGTATTTGTGCCTGCGGGCCACATAAGCAGTTCTGGGAAGCTGCAATGGGCTGGTCAGCACCCCCACACTCTGAATAGTTAGAAATCCGTGCCCGCTATTTATTTTCCCTGCCACCGCCAATACTCCACATTCCCAGCCCTGACCCTGGCCTGCCCCATGCCCACTCCAGACTCACCCTGGCCAGGGTGGACCAGCCCGAACCTGCGTGCACACCCCTGACCAGAGCCCTCCTTGCACCTGCCCATGCTGAGGAGTGGTAGCAGCAGGATGGAAGATGCTGCTCCAATGTGGGAGAAACGTGGCCACTCCTCACCCTGGCCAAGTCCTTGTTGCAGCTGCCTGGAGTCCCCACCTGTGTCCTCATCTGCCGCCTCTGGGCTGCGGTGGCAGTGCAGTGGAACCACAGGGCAGTCTGGGTATAGGCTTTGAGCAGCGGCAGCAAGAAAGATCTGGCAGCTGAGAAGTTTGTGTGGCCGCTGTTCCCTCATGCTGAGCAGCAGCAGCTTCTGCTTTGCCGTCGCCGCTAGTGCTGCTGCTCACTGTGGGTGGACAAATCTGGAGCAGGGGCGGGGCTGTATGTGCTGTTTCTGGCTTGTCCATGGATGGTCCTGTTCACTGAGCCCAGAGTACGAGCAGGTTAGATGGGCTTGGAGCTGTATCGGAGCTAGAGGCAGTTCAGCTGCAGCCCTGTGCGTGGCCAGGGGGTGGTGGGAAGTGCCATGGCCTGGATGGCATCTGGCTTAGGTAGGACGGAGGGACCCATCGCAGGCCAAACAGAGTCCCTGGCCCCCGAGCTGTATTTTGCCTACGTCTGGTATAATGGGATGCTTGTGTTACACCCAGAATGTCTCTGGAGAAGTACAGGAGAAACAAAGAGAAACATTGGACCCCTGCTGAA
>NW_005843673.1:3891-6799 GCF_000455745.1 Alligator sinensis | reverse complement strand
CCTGGTATTGAAGGCTGGAGAAACAGATTCTTATTGTACTTTCTCAGGCCATTGCTTGTGATGTAAATGCAGGCTTATTACTTGTTAACTGTTGCAAAGAGCATCTTCATCTAACACAGGAGGTATATGGTCCCACTAGGGACCTTTTACTGGACTTGGTGCTGGCTACAGGGGATGACCTGGTAGAGGATCGACTGACACAAGGTAACCTAGAGGACAGCGAGCATCCATTGATTGGATTCACTATCTGGCACAGGGTGGGAAAGATAACCAGTAGGGCAGGAGTGCTAGACTTCGGTGTGGTCAGGAGATTAGTTAGTGAGGGTGTTGGGTTAGGGTGTCGGGGTCGGGGTCAGGGCCAGGGTCAGGTTAGGGCCGGGGCTGGGGCCGGGGCATAGGGTCTAGGGGTCTAACTACACCCACCCCCAACCCCTACACAACACAACACCATCCGCACAACACCCAAGGCAACCACACACGACGTACTGCAACCCAAACCACCCTTTTCCACAACACTGTCGAAAAAGCAAATTCATCACGCTGCATAAGAGGCTTGGTTTCAATTCTGCGAAGCAGGACACAGGCACTGCTGCACCTGCAGCAAAAGCCTACAAGACAGAGCACACCACCAACACCCGTGTCCCCTCCACCACCGAAAACAAAGACAAAACACAAACAGAACACAAAAGACACAACTCCCAGAACCAAAAACAAACCTCCGCAGCACCAACAAGCCAAACAGGCAAAATTGTAAACTGCCTCCCCTAGCCTCAACACACAACAAACTGACCAAAGTCCCACGCCCCACCACACACACACAGACACCCCTATAGCCCCCCCCAACAATCCAACACATCAAACCTTGAAAGCCATGCCCACTGCACTCCAAATACATGCAACCACAAAGTACCAGCCAAAACAATGCCATAACCTCAACATCACACCCACCATCCACCAACCACCCAGGCCCAACAGCCCCCACCTCTCCAAACCATACCTTGCTTCCACAACACCGGACAGCATCTCCTTCTCAGCCCCTACGACATCAACTGGCCAACCTGCAAGCCACATCTGCGACGCCTCTTCCTCGGTGCCCCAACACCCAGCATGCAGGAACTCATCTCCCCCAACCCCCCCCACCGCCCACCACAAAACCCATACTCACCAGTCCACGGAAATCCCCAGCACTTCAGCTACTCCAATGCACAGCCAACAACCTTCAAGCCACATCTCCCACTCCTCTTCCGCTCTGCCCAACAACCAGCAGCAAGCAACTCACCTCCACCACCTACAAAAGAAGACACTTCGCCCAACAAGCAGCAGCAAGCAACTCACCTCCACCGCCTACAAAAGAAGACATTGACAAAACCCCCACCCCTGCACACCACCACACCACACCCTCCAACCACACCCACACCTGATCACTCAAACAATGACTTTGAACCCTCACTCCACCACCTGCACTTCACACCCCATCCACTAACCTAACCTCCCTTCCCGTACACTCCCCTTGCAAACAGCACGGCAACAAACCCCCCTCCCACACCCCATTCAAACAACCACCCCACACCACCATGCCACACACGACACCAACCATCCAAACAACCCACACAAACAAAAACACACCCAGAGCACAACCCACACGCCATTCAACATACAAATACCACCCCGAAGCAGTCTCTAACGTCCAACTCCATACACCCGACCCCCAGCACACCACACTCACCACCAGCCACCACGCAACACAAAAGGCACCCCTTACGTATTCTACAACCTCACAACATACCTCCAAACGCAGATGGCAACCATCTCCTCCTTACCAAACTGACACACGCTCCAACACAACAGACACATTACATCCCCCCCACCCCCCAACCAGACACAAACAAAACCATCACCCCAATAAACATCCACACCTATCAACCTCCATACACCCACCCCCCAGCACACCACACTCACCACCAGCCACCATGCAACACAAGAAGCACCCCTTACATATTCTACAACCTCACAACATACCGCCAAACGCACATGGCAACCATCACCTCCGTACCAAACCCACACACGCTCCAACACAGACACATTACATCCCCCCCCCCCCCCAAACAGACACACACTAAACCATCACCGCAAAAAACATCCACACCTCCCAAGTCCACCCAGACCCCACCAAACTACACCCCCCCCCTCTCCTTAACACCAAGCCTCCCTCCCCACAACACCCCACACAAGCACACACAAACTACTGCAACCCCAGGGACCCGGTCTCACTAGACTCTCCAAAAAGAAAAAGTAATCACGCCACATAAAAGGCTCGGTTTCAGTTCTGGGAGGCAGCACAGAGGCACCGCTGCACCCGCAGCCAATGCCTACAACACACACCAAACCACCAACACCTGTGTTCCCTCCACCACCCAACACAAAGACAAAAGGCAAGCAGAAAGCAAAACACAGACCTCCCAGAACCAAAAACAAACCTCACCAGCATCCACAAGCCAAATTGGCCACCCTCTTAACCCCCTCCCTTACACACAACACACAACAATCTCACCAAAGCCCCACACCCCACTACATCACACACACACCCCCCCCTACAGCCCCCCAAACAATGCCACACATCACCCCTGGAAAGCTACGGGCACTGCCCTCCAAACACATGGAAGCACAAAGACCCACCCAAACCAAAGCCCCAACCTCAACATCACACCCGCCAGCCACCAACCAGCCAGCCCCAACAACCCCCACCTCTCAAAACCAGACCTTGCTTCCACACCACCACACAGCACATCCTTCTCTGCGCCTAGCACATCAACTTCTCAAGCTCCAAGCTGCACATAGCACTCCTCCTCCTCTTCGCCCCAACAACCAACATCCATCAACTCACCTGCACCTGCTACAAAACAAGCCA
>NW_005843673.1:2599-3083 GCF_000455745.1 Alligator sinensis | reverse complement strand
CGCCCCACCAAAAAAAACCCAAACAAAATCAGGACCCCAATAAACATCCGCACCCCCCAAATCAACCCACACCCCACCAAAGTACACCCACCCCCATCCCCTTAAGAGAAAACCTCCCTTCCCACAGCACCCAAAAAAAACCACACACAAAGCAACCAACCCCAAGCACCCTTTCACACTACACTGTCCAAAAAAGAAAATAATCACTCTGCACCAAAAGCTTGGTTCCAGTTCTGGGAAGCAAGACACAGGCACTGCTGCACCTCCACCAAACAGTGACAACACACACCAAACCACCAGCACCTGTGTCCCCTCCACCACCCAAGACCAAAAAGAAAGGCAAGCAGAACACAAAAGACACGCCTCCCAGAACCAAAAACAAACCTCAGCAGCATCAACAAGCCAAACAGGCAAAAGTCCTCACCACCTCCCCTAGACTCAGAACACAACACGCTCACCAAAGGGCCACGCTCCACTACACCCC
>NW_005843673.1:0-2567 GCF_000455745.1 Alligator sinensis | reverse complement strand
CCCCCCCCCCCCAAAAACAATCCAATACATCAAACCTTGCACGCTCTCCCCACTGCACTCACAATACGGACAAGCCCAAAGACCCAGCCAGAACAAGCCCATAACCTCCACATGACACCCACTGTCCACAAACCACGCAGCCCCAACAACCCCACCTCTCCAAACCATACCTTACTTGCACACCAGCACACACACTTTCCCTCTCCACCCCTAGCCCATCCAGAGCCAACAGCACTATGACCACAGCACACCCAACCCCAAGCAAACACCTCTAAGCTCCAAGGAGGACAGAGGCCAAGTGCCTAGCTTCCACAGCTGGACGTCTTTTCAACTCCCTAAAATGGGCGGAGCCATCACACACTCAGGCCCTCAATCACCACGCCAATCAACCACACCTGCCTCCACTGCCACTCCAGCACAGAATGGCAAAGCCCCACCAGAAACCTAACGCTATCACCTCACACAGCATGGACCACAGCAAGCAACCCCAACTCCTGCCTCAATGACACAACACCATGCCTCACCAGCCACCACAACCACCCACAGTCCTCCAAAGGCCCACCACCCACACCTTTCACACGCATCCCAATCTACAACGCCACACACAGGCAGCGCCTATTTCTATGTCTTCACCACGTACTACTCTGCTAACAAACCACAGACAAAATACAAACGCCTCTGTACCATCTTCAACCTTTCCATAATACGCAGCTCCAATGTAACTGTAACCTACATCCGAAGGCTACCCCTAGCCTACCCTTACCAATCTTCCTCAAGCACACTCACAATGCACACCCACTCCTCATCTCCAACTCTCCCAACATTTGGATCCTTTACCACAATGCCAGCCCTAAACCCTACTTTCCCCCAAAAGCTACACAAATCCCCTAAAATCAACGTGTCCACACTTCTCCTCACCCACACTTGACCTCCTAACCCTATTGCTCACCTGCACCCTAAAACTCGCCATACCACTCACCCTCACCCTACCTCTGATAAAAAATACCCAACCCCCCACGCTGCACTTCAGCTTCCGCACACACCTACTATATACACACTAAAATTTAAATGCAACAACGCTGGCACGCACAGTGAAAAACCACACCATATCTTCTGTCCCCCCATACACTTTGTCAGTCTCTCATGCCTACACCACCAATGGCACTTTGGACAACTCGCCTCCCAAATGCACTTAGTATTGCCCTTACAGCACGACTCGTATCAAACACCAACACGGTGCACCATCAACACACTTCTCATCACCCCTCAGCCTTCCAATAAGCTGCAAATCCCCAACCACACTTCAACTCCAACCACACTCTAAGTGTATAGGTGCGCCTGCCACTTTAAGAACCTAGAGCTACCAGCAGTCAGGTGCTTGATGAGGGCAGCCATTTTGAATCTCTTTCTTCCTATATAAACAGGGCAGTTAGCTGGCGCCACACCTAGGAAGACCCTCTCTTCAGTGAAGGCCTCCCGATATCACCTCCAGGTAAGAGCACAAGCTCCAATCCTGATCCTGCACACCACCTAACCCCGAACCCTGACAGCACACACTTTGCACAGCCTGCTCCCACCACCATGCCACCCCCATACAAAATGCCCATCCACACACCACACTCAGAACAAGGTAGACCCCCAGAAAACAACATCAACCCCACAAACTGGCACCTCTCTCCAGCACCCCCACCCAACCAATGCTCAAACCACCACCAAAAACCACTCCCAACCAGCACCAACCACAACAAACACACCTGCACTTTCCTCACCCCAACACTGACCCTCAGCCAAAAGCCTCACTCAGACTGGCACCCAGTCTCCACTCCAAACCACCCCCTGCACCCACACTTAAGCCAAAACCTAGTGCCTAACCCTAACCCTCACAGACACCCACAGCAAAAGCCAAACTAGCACCCTTTGCACCCCCTAAGCCTAACCCAGACCCACTCACAAATCTCACACCTCATACCTCCCCCCTAACCCAAATTTCAATCCACTCTCATACCCCACTCTTCACCCACCCCATAACCTACACCCACAGACACACTCAAAGCCATTGCCACATACCATCCTCACCCCAACCCGCAGCAAAAGGCACACATCACGGTCCCTCCATACCGTAACCCACTGCCTAACGTCAACCTGAACCGCAAAACACATTTGCACCCCGTAGCCACCACCCTCCTCCTAACCCACTCCTCCACACACACGCAAATCACTCCCCTAACCCAAACACTCAGCCTCACGCTAAGCTGCACCCACACGCTTTACAACACCTGTCCCATCACCCCAGCCCATTCCCCACCCCAAATGCCAAACCACATTCAATTAACAACCCACACCCTCCTCTACACACACACTCACTCCTGCATCCACTCCCCAACTCCAACACTCACGCCCACCCTACACAGCAACACAATGCACCTCTCCAACCTCTCCCTCACCCTAACCCACAAGCACGTGCATTGGCCCAACCGCTCCCTACCCTGACCACCAAGCCTAAGCCTAACCACCACCACAGTCCATACAGACACAGACTCCCCCAACCAAATGCTCCACCAAACCCA
>NW_005843672.1:62058-66507 GCF_000455745.1 Alligator sinensis | reverse complement strand
GGAAGTCGGCTGCTGCTTCACTGCTGTCCCTTTCTTGCTTGTCACAGCAGACTGGCCCTGAGGCTGTGCATCGGACTGTGTGGTGAGGAGCCACAGCATGATCCTTCTCAAGGATCTCTGTGAGCTCAATTGCAGAAGGATGTCTGGGGCAGTCAGGACCCTGATCACCTGTTGGCGTCCCTGCCCTTCATGTGAAGGGATTTTAGGGACTTTATCTTGATCCTGACTTGGAGCCAGGGCCTGCTGATGCCCCTGTGTCACTATCTGCGCCACAGTCCTCTCATAAAGGGCCCGATTCTGCTGATTCCTTTTAGTTTCCTTCACTGTAGTTGCAATAGTCCTCTCCACAGTTCAAATTAGATGCCTGCCTTACAGAGTCCAGGGTGGAATCCTTTGGCTCATGTCTGCCAAGTGAGTTGGACAGTAATCAACAAAAAGTATGTGTGTTGCTAGCTGGCATGTAATCTGCAGGCTCTTTGCATGGGGTTGCACCTCCAGGGGCAGAAGGGGGAGTTGGCTTGGTGCCAGAACTGCCCCCTATGTAGTAAAATGCAGGGAATGGAAAGTCTGTCCACACAGAACAGAGGGTTGGGGAAGGACCACTGCATGCTCAGACACTGGAGGACTGCAACCTGGGTGGCCCAGCTGTGGGGAGTGGTTACACATTAATGGAACACAAGCTGGGTAATACAGATCAGAGATAATCCTGCTCTGGAGTGATAACTTTGAGCTGCATAGTGAGTTAAATGAATTAAAATTACTTTCAGGTGTTAATGTGCAGACAGTCCAGGTCCTAAGAGCTCCAGAAGCCACCTAAAGTGATCGTGTAACATGGCCCTAAGTTTCCATGATGCTGGTAGTCAATGGAGTTAGTCAAAATTTAAGTCCTATTTTAAAAAGGCCTTTTTCAAACAAGGACCTCCTCCCACTCATTACTACATCATTGTGCCCCGCTCATCACTGCAAGTCAAAGAAAACTAGAACACTATCAAATGTTCAAATTTTGTGGAACTGAACAATGAAATAGGTTATCAGGTCTGCCTACACTCTTGCCCTTCCTCTCTTTCCAGGGCCTCATCCTGGGCCAGCTCATCCTATGACAGGGAGTTTTGCTCAAATTTATCCTTTGTTTCCAGCATATTCTTTAACAGATTTTTTTCCTAAGAGATATCTGATAAGGCTCTGCAACAGTATCTGCTTGTAATCCCTTCCTAAATAATCCCCTTGGGTTAGCCACAGGCTAAAGCCAGGATTAATGCAATAGCATTGAGTAAAGGAAAACGCAGGCTGAACATAAGGACGTTTCCTTACTGTGAATATCAGATTGTGGAACACAGTTCAGGGAACTGATGAATGCTCCTTAGCCAAATAATTTCAAATTGAGGCCCTCAGGAATACACAAGCAGATGTGTAAATTGGATACCCTTGTAGAATCACTTCTGGACAACCTTGTACAGTCTGCTTTAGGTACTTGTGAATCATGGGCAGAAACACAGCTCAACTAGTTACCAGCTATTATGCCTCATGGTATGTATGAACCCCACACAAACCAAGCGAGAGAAATATATGTTGAGAGACTAAAGAGTGGATCCTTATTTTTTGGCAGAAGTGAGGGAATTTACTGCAGGACCCTCAAAGGAAGAAAAGTTATAGGTAGGGACCTACTTAAATCATGCTTCTGTGATTTTCACGGAAAATGAAAAACAGCAGTTTCTGCGATCACCACGAGAAATGGAGTTTCCTGCAATTTGCATGGAATTGTCCAAGAAAAATAAAAGCTTACCAGAATACAAAGAAAGCACAGCAATTCCTGCAGCTATATAGCACCTGATTTGAGAAAGAGCTACTGAGAGGCTGAGCTACTAACATAGACTTAGTGAAGGTGCTAGACAGGAAAGCAAAAACCATTTAAGTGCCATATTTTAAGAAGCCAGATGCAATGCTGCAGCAATTCTGAAGTCCGAAGATGAGTGATTGGCCTCTTGGGTGAGGGGCAGGGCTGCCAGGGTCCATTGGCCAATTGGCATTGGGGGGCGGGGCTACGGCAGAAAGACCGCAAAATTGGCTCCATCTCGCCCCAATTTGGCGCGTCCTTAGTTGTAGGACCCTGAAGTCACAAAGCATGGAAAGAAAAAGGCTGCACAACATGAGAAGAGTTGTATGAAGCTGGAAAGGAAGAATTGAGAGAGGGCCCAAAAAAGAGGAAAGGCTATAATATAATGGACCTCACTGAAGAGTATACTAAACAGGGGATGGAAAATGCTAACCAGGTTAGTATCGGTCTAATATTATAAAAGCCATAGTCTGTCTGTCTGTCTATAATGCTTTATTCATACACTGATTGGCTGATGGAAACAACCAATCAGAGTGTGAATACAGCATTCAGACAGGAGGTGGTGGTGCAGTGGAGTGCTGCCATGATGATGGGGACACAGGGGACAGAGCAGGGGGTGAGGGACAGTGGCAACAGAGCGGACAAAATGGGGGCACCCCCTTGCTCCTGGGAGGTGGTGGTGGCAACACGGGGTGGGGAGGGGTCAGGACAACGTGCGGGGTGGGGCAGGACCACCAGTGCTGGCCTTGCCCCCCCCCCAGCACTGCCAGACTCACCCCCTTTCTCTCCCGTGCTGTTCCCTCCTGACAGGGGGGCGCGCAATAATCAGCAGGCAAGGAACCTCCAGGGTCATCTAGTCCAAACCCCTGCCTCAGGCAGAATCATTCCTATCCAAACCATGCTTCATAAATTCATAATCTAAACTTTTTGTAATACTATCATCAACCCTGACACAATGCAAGACAGAACAAATACCCTAATCCTCTCAGGTAAACCAGGAAAACCATGGCAGCCAACACCCTGTCTGAATGAAAAGGGGAAATTAATACAAGGGCCTGAAAGCACCTCCATGTTTATCCAAGACAATTTTCTAGGCCCTTCATGGTTAACTGTATATTATAGTAGCAGCTAGTTAACAGCTTGGAATGGGTAACCAAAAATTATCACATCTTTACTGGCAGCAAAGCAGGGAAACCTGAAGGACAACCTAAAGAGGGGAAGCCTGAAGGGCCAATCACCAACAATATTATTTCCCTTTGGGAGAAATTCTTTGCTCATTTCCATGAAATGCTGCTGAAGCAGAGATTGCATTAGTGTAAATGAAGGCAAAAAAATGGAGACAGGAAGATCTTCCAAGAGACATGTCCAATATTAACAGACAGGCCTAAGTAGAGCTTAAATTGATGCACATGCTTATTATCACATGCTTTCACTCATGGAATTACACAGGAGGCACCGAAAGGCAGATTCACTTGACTGGAGGGTGTATTTTGCCAGTGTAGCTGGCAGGGGCCCTTGGAGTTAGAAATGCCACCATAGGCTGAGTGAGGTTGTGCTATAGAAGCAGTTCACAGGCAGTGGAAAAGGTAGGGGTGGATGATGGCTGATGAGGCATCAGCCCTAGGTGCAGATGGAGGGGTTGAGTACCAGAATGGAGGGGGAGAGGCTGCTGAAACTGCTGTTTGGGACACAATACTACAGCAGCAGGAACAGTCTAAGTCCACCACAGCAGCAGCAGCAGCCACCACCATCCTTCACCCCCAGTGCATCAGGTGCTGCATCCAGAGTGTGGTGACATCACATCACAGAAGTAGCCACCACAGTCCTCAAGTCTCCCAGTGAGGTAAGACTTGCTTTTCCCACATAGCATCCTGCCTTCTCCCCTCCACTTTTCCAAGGGCACCAGAGGAGTTAGTTACGTTTCTGCTCACATGCTACCAGGACAGGTAAAGAAATACGTAACACTGGCTCAGATGGCTCAGACCGTGGCTGGGCAAATGGCATTTCCAAAGCAGCCTATACCAATGCAGCGCCTGTGTCATTTGCTATGAATGTAAATGCTGCCTTTATGTGGTGGAGCCCCAGATGGCAGTTCCTCTCTAATGCCCCTTAGGATAGCACAAATAGAAACATGATGCATCTCCGTCCCACTGAAGGGAAACTTGGCCCTGCACATGAAGCATGGATTGTGACTATACTAATGATTCGTGAGTCAGTTCAGGAGTTAGAACCAACACAAAACTTTTTGCCATGCTTCAGGGATATCTTCTTTAAGATTAAAAGAATCCTGCTTAACTAAAGTTTTTGTACATCCCCCAGTTCCTCCTGGTCCTTGATGGAATCTGAAGTTGAAGTAACACATGCTATGAGAGAGCCTGGCTCAGAGGCATAACTAGCCACTTTGGCACCCTACACCAAGCACTTGAAAGCCCCTGGCACTGAAAGACCTGACAGTAAGCACTTGAAAGCCGCCACTGAATTGGCGCCCTGCTCATCCTACCCTAGTTATGTTACTGGCCTGGTCTCATGTCCTTCCAAGCTGCAAGTCTTCCAACATTTTGCAAAATACATCTGAACTATTGCACTAATCCAAACAAACTGGGAAACTCTAAGGC
>NW_005843672.1:43097-62027 GCF_000455745.1 Alligator sinensis | reverse complement strand
CAGGAATGAAAAAAATTGAGTATCCATTTGCTACTCAAGAAGGACATCTAGAGGTGTCATGAAGTACTAGATCTGTCTGATCCTTGTGAGAGTTTTCTTTTTCAGCATGTCTGAATCTGTTGTGTCACTCCACTGTCTAAGCAGTCTCCTTCAGACTGAGGAGCACGGGCACCCTCTAGGAATCTGTCAACAGAAAAGAATGGAAAATCAGCAGGGAAAGGAAGGAATGAAGGAAACAACTTTACAACCTCCCAAAGCTAACTGGGAACACTACAGTGTGGCTTTTTATTACTGCTTTTATTACTATTGATGTTGCTGTTATTAATAACTGTAACACTGAATGGCAGCAGCATAACTTCATAAAAGGTGTGTGCATAGGATTACCATATTTCCAGTTCCAAAAATGAGGACACCTGTCAGTGCACACCTCACTCCCAACCCACAGTTCCCTGTCCCTGCCAGTGCCCCTCACTCCAACCCTGCACCCCCCTTCCCCCCATCCCTGCTGCTGCCCCTCACTCCTGACTCACAGACCACTGACCCTGCCAGTGTCCCTCACTCTGGACCCACAGTCCCTCACCCCCCAGGCTATGATTGTGCCCCTCACTCCCAACCCACAGCCCCCTAGCTCTGCCAATGCACCTAACTCCTGACCTGCAGCCACTTGCTCCCCCCAGACCTGCTGAAAGGGGCCCTCAGCTACCCCCATCCCAACTGGGATGGACCATGGTGACACTGATTCACGTGGGCTGCAGTGGAGTGAGCCCAGCCCTGGCGTGGGCAGGAGGGAGGAGGATGGGAGGCCCTTCCTCCCCCTGGGCTGGGGCCCTAGTTTCATGCCAGATGGCCTGGCCGGGCCCCACTCAGACAGCATCTCCTGGCCAGTCCAGCCCCGGGATCAAAGGCACCAGCCCCTGTGCCACTGGCCCAGCCATGGAGTTCCCCGCTGCCTTCAAAGAGCACCCCCACCCGCCCCCTTCCCCTGCTGGAGGAACAGGCACCTGCCCCCCACTCCTCCTACCCTGCCCAGCCAGTTTCCTCCAGCACTGACAGGCACTGGCCCCCATGAGATATCCATCCCCTCCACACACACACATGCACACCCTTCCCCAGGACAATCCCCAAGCCCCTGGCCCTCCAATCCTCCCCATCCCCCATAGATTTACCTGCATGCAGCTGCCAGGGCTGCTCCCACCACCCTGTCTGGCTGTATGTAGGCTATGTGCATGTGCATATGCACACGTGTGACGCCCCCTGCCTCCAATAGCCGCCGCCCTCCACCCCCACACTCCCACCAGTGGAGCAGAGCAAAATCCTGGACATTGGTTCAGATTTCATAAAAACGCCTGGATGGAGATTGGAGGATCCAAAAAGAGGACATGTCTGGGAAAATCCGGATGTATGGTAACCCTAGGTATCCAACTCCTTTGAACAGCAGAGGCCTAGAGACTAAATGTGCCTCTCCCTAAAAAGGGAGTAATACTTATTACTAATACAAGACACTTTGAGCAGGTCACATGGAAAATTGTGGAATGTTCCTATGTTTTTTCTTTCATTTCTCAGGAAAAAGAAAACTGGCAAAAATACCAAATTTGTAATCCCTACAGGTGAGACAATTGGATTTCCAAGGCCTCCTCTACACACTACAGGTATTCCACAATTAACTAATCAATTGAGCAATTAACTGAGACAAGGTTCATGTGCAAAGTACCTATTATGCCATAAAAAGCTCCAACCAGCAATAAAGTTAAACCTTGAAAATGTGTACTAACTTTATAGCTGGTTGCTATTGAGCAGCCAACAGGAATGATCTTATAGAATTTATTTATTCAGAAATAAATGGTTTACTACTTGAATTGCCTTGTGAGTAACTTGACCCTGGACATATGTTCAGCTCTAGCAAATGGAGATGGTTCTTTTCTAGCTCACCAGGGGGAAGAGGGTGAGTATATAATTCTTGCTGCCTTTGTTTTACCAGATTAACCTGCATAGCTGCTTGTATCTGAATCTCTGGGAAGACACCAAGACTTAAATTCAAAACCTTCCAGATACCAGTCCATCATGCAACCCCTTTAGCCAGACAAGAAGACAAGCTCATAGGCCTTCCCAACATCCCTGCGCAGACCAGCATGACACCCACATACATGCATACATATGCACACCACCAACCCCCCCAAAAAATTCAATACCCTTAGTGAGGGCCCTGTGCCTATCAAGAAGAGGCCACAGGCAAGCACAAATATCCCACTTTTCCCTGCAAGAATGATGCTCAGCCCAAGAGACACAAATACATTGGTTGGTTTTGGGGCCCATGGCAGCTTCCATGTGTCATGGTGAAAAAAAGTTCTTGTCTACCCTGGTCTAGGGGGTATCCTGAGGCCAGACCCTTGAACTCACAACCTTCTGACCTAGTACTCTACATACAACCCCCTAAATCAGAGAGGTGAGCCAAGCCAACCCAAAGGCCTTTCCCACATCCCAGAACCACACTCACATACCCCAGAACCACACTTGCATACATATGATTACCCACCACCACCCCACAGTATAAATAAATAAATAAATAACATTCAAACCCTTGGCAGACAGCCCTGCGCCCTGCAAGAAGGGGCCATAGGCAGCCACAAACATCCCCCTTTTCCCTGCCAGCATCATACACAGTCCCAGAGATACAACAAAAGCCTCCAGGGCTGCTGGCTTCAACAGTCTCGGCTGCCACCACCACCACCACTTTCAAGTGGGCTGGCTGCCAGTCTACATGAAAATATGATAGGGCTCTGCAACACACCCTGAACCTGGCCAGCTACCTTGGACTTAAAGTACAGACTGCGGTAACTGGGCTGCACATGAATGGGAGATGGAGGCAATACTAGAGTAAGAGTTGGAGTACCTTTGCAGTAAAGATATACCCATTGGCAATGCGTAGAGGGTACATGCGGGTGCACGTGTGCCCCCTGAGATTGGTCATGCACCCCCTGGAAATGCCAGCTGCAAAACCGGAAGTGCCGGCAAAAGTGCATTTCTAGTTTCGTCACTGGTGATTTCTGGCTCAGTGATCAGCCACTGGAAGATCCCCTCCACAGGTTGGTGATCCTCCCCCAGTAGGTGATCTGGTGCCCTCCCAGACTCGGGAAGCACCAATCACCCATGGATATACACACTGCAAGTCTGGGGCACAGTGGGAACTTAACACACACGGAGGTTGCTACTTTGTGCCTTTAGCTCAAGACCATCTTTTCTTGACCAGCCTTGTCCCCCAGGAGCCCCTCATTCCCCTGCCCCCATAACTGTCACAGGAGAAGCTACATGGAGTCCCAGTTCAGTATGTCTTTCCTAAAAGTCTACATTTTCCTATTTTAAATTTCAACCCAACTATCTGTGTACTATGCTAAGCCATTTTCCTTCCTCGTCATAATACTATGCAGTACACCAGAGGTGTCAAATATGCAGCCTGCAGAATTGTGTCATTTGACCTACTCTGGGGCCAGAAACTTGGCAGTGTAAAGACGGAAGCTGCTGTGGTTCTCGTAGTCATGGTCATTCACACTGTTGCCACTATTAAATTTACAGCCCTGTGGACTGGTCCTGTGCTCCCGATCCAGCTGGTGAGTGACATCCCTGCAGTACACACTCCAAAACATTTTAGAAGCTTACGTCCTAGATTAGCTCTAATTTAGGAGATAGAAGAACTAATTTATAAGGAAAGATTAAAAGCAGGAATATATAGCATAAAGCTAATCATGTGGCTCCCTCGCTTTGTCATTCCTCCTCTGTAAACTAACTGCAGTTTCTGTAACATTTTTTTCCCTAGGACGCAACAGATTGTGAGGGGATGGTCCTGATAGTCTCATAACAGGCATAATTGCTTGTCTACAGTATTTCCTCCTGCAGCGTCTAATGCATAATTTGTGGCATGTTGTGCACAATCATTTGCCTGTGATGATGAAAGGAAACATCATACTTTTGCCAGCATAAAAATCAGTCATAATATTAGAAATGGAACTGTTCTTCAGGTAAGTTTTTTAGTACTCAAATGAGCACCAAAAAGTTAGAGTAACAGCCCTACATAAAGTGGGAATTACTAAAGTGATGTGGCCTAGATTTGTTTAGTGCAAGACTGCTTTTCTTCTGAGAATTACCATCATGTAAGAGCAAGGCATATTTCCAAAATGACATTAGAGAGCAATCCATCCATTAGTTTCCTATGGTTAAATTGGCCTCTGTTCTTATTATACACCTCAGCCATTCTGAACTAGAGTTGTCTGGGAAAGGATTTCCTGTCCTGCTAAACTTTCCACAGACTACAGGGGTTTTCCCATTCTGCATCAGGGAGAGAGAGAGACTGACCTTTTAGAGCAGGCAGACATGGGCAAAATACAGCCCGCAGACCAGATCCAGCTGACCAAGGGATTTTGTCTGATCCACAGCATGTCCCTCAACCCCAGCCAACCCAGATGCAAGGGGCAGCCTGGGCCGTGATGTGTGCAGCCAGTCCTGCTGCCCCCAGGCATGCAGAAAGGCTGGGGCATCGTGGCAGCTGGACTTGCTTCTTGGCTGCTGCAGCCACCAGACCTGGCCCTGCTGCCTGGGAACCACCATCACAACCCAGACCCACCACTCGGGGCAGGGCCTGCATGGCAGGATGCATGGCCAGGCAGCTGTGATGGGTCTGAAGGAAGGTGGGAAACAGTGCCCAAGAGCAGGATGGGCAGGCAGGACCAGGGCTGGAATCATAGGGTGCCTACTCCTGCAACAAGTGCCGGTTCCATGGGCAGGGGCGTGCAGGGATGGATCACAGTTCTTCCCCAGCCCCATGCTATCACCACCCCTATGATCCCAGGGTCACCCTAGAGACCAGACAGGGCCTGCACAGACAGGATGCATGGCCAAGTGCACAGAATGGAGCCACAGGTAGGTGGGAAGCTGCATCTAGAAGTGGGATGGACAGGCGGGGCTGGGACTGCAAGCTCCCCACATGTTCTTGTCCACGGAAATGGTGCCCATCACAGAGGCATGTGGACAGATCACAGCTCTGCTCCGTGCCCCTGCCCCATGTTGTCACCACCCCAAAATCCCAACCCTGGCCCCACCTGTCCATTCTGTCAAACACAGCTCCCTGCCCTCCTGTAGCCCCATCCTGCCTACTTGCCCATGCACCCTGCCCACAAGGATCCCAGTCAGTCTCCATGGAGACCCTGGGATCGCAGGGCAGGGACAGTGTGGGGCTAGGTCCTAGGCCCAGGGCAGAGCTGCGATCCACTCCTATGCATGGAACTGGCACCCATCTCAGGGGCATGTGGAGAGTGGATCGCAGCTCTGCTCTGGGCCCTGGCTCCCTGCTGTCACGGCCCTGCAATCCCAGCTCTGGCCCCATCCACCCATCCTGCTCCCAGATGCTGCTCCCCACCCACCAGCCACCCCAAGCCAGCCACCCAACTCAACCCAATGCAGAGCAGAGCCACTTAGGGAGTTTTGGTGAATTGATAGGTGGGGAGGGCAGGGGCTGTTGACCTGTCTGCAACAGCTTACCAAAACTACTTAAAACTCTGTAAGTGGCATAATTGCCTGCCCCTGTTAGAGAGGCTTTCCATGAGACAAGAGCCACAGAGAACAGCATCACAGCATAGCCACTAACTTGCCTTGAGCACGACTCAGCTGAGACGCATGTAAGCCAAGTTCAAAATCCACCTTTGCCAAATTAAGACCAGAAATATTAACTTCAGAGTAGCCCCCCCTCCCCTCCCCATGCTGTCATAGAAATCACTGCTCAGAGAAGATCTCGTGCCCTGTTTTTATCCATAGAATCATAGAAGTAGGGTCGGAAGGGACCTTGTAGATCTTCAAGTCTGACCCCCTGCCTGGGCAGGCGGGAAACTGGGCTCAAGTGACCCCAGCCAGGTAGGCATCGAGCCGCTTCTTAAAGACCCCCAGGGTAGGAGTGAGCACCACTTCCCTTGGAAGTTGGTTCCAGATCCTAGCCGCCCTAACTGTGAAGTAGTTCCTACGGATGTCTAATTTGAACCTACTCTCCAACAACTTGTGCCCTTTATTCCTTGTTATCCCGGGGGGGCGCTAGGGGAAACAAGGTCTCCCCCAAACCCTTCTGGTCCCCCCCTCAGCCTTCTCTTGTGGAGGCTGAACAGGTTCAGGTCCCTCAGCCTCTCCTCGTAGGGCCTGCCCTGGATCATGTGGGTGGCCCTCCTCTGGACCCTCTCAATGTTGTCCACATCCCTCTTGAAGTGCGGTGCCCAGAACTGGACACAGTACTCCAGCTGTGGCCTGACCAGTGTCACATAGAGGGGGAGGATCACCTCCTTGGCCCTACTTGAGCACCTGTGGATGTACAATAGGGTCCGGTTAGCCCTGCCAACCATGACTGTGACCATCAATTAAGAGTTCCTTTAAAATAATGATAAGTTTGGAATTCACACTTTCATTTGATCTGTGTTGGGAGTTTCCGGCATTAGATGAATACCGCACCTCTAAAGTAGACACGTATGCCATTTTACTCGATGCTATACATTTTAATCTCTAAGTTTAATAAAATAGCAATATAATTTCCATTTGAAAGAGAGCAATCAGCATCACATCAGTTCACTGTGATTTGCATTTATATAACAGCATTTATCCCAAAACACTTGAAGGGAGTCACTTTGCCCATTTTACTGAAATGTAGCCATTTCCAAATACAAAATAATAGCTAGACAGGATCACCAGTCACCCCTAGGAATTGATAGGGGTTACTGCAGCCTTAAGCAAGCAAGCTCAGAAAGCACACGCACACATCAGCACATCCTTCAGCATCAGCCACTGGAAAACAGCAAAACATCTCTCCCCAGCCGCAAGCCCCAAGGAAACAACACAGAGGCGGGAAGCTCCCTTCAACCTAATCCAAATGTCCATACTAAATAAGTGGAAGTAGAAGCAGTTAAACAGAAAGTGCCATTTGCTGACCCAACCCCCTTTTGGGTAAGTGGCAAGCTCCCCTATGGACTTTTTCAGTCAGGAGCTCCCAGGCATCAGGCACAGGCTAGACCCCCAGCCTCCACTTTGCTGGCTCCTCCAGCCCATTCCTTCCCCTCAAACAAGATACAGCTGCTGAGCTTTTCCAAATGATCTTACAGCCCAAAGCAACTATTAAACCACAGCTACCTCCTCTCCATCTAGCAAAGAGATTTATTGCTCTTCTGGTGCATGCTGTGATGCAATGCAATCAACAGGCTATGTGGCCAGGTCTGGCACAGTAGTCTATCTGTCACCTGCAACCCTCTGTGCTCAGACCTCTAAACTAAAAGTTCAGACTCACATCCCATAGGCTAAAGGAGTTGAAAGTTCAAAGTCACATCCCAGAAGCTAACTCCAGCCCTAGGGTTTAAGTTGTTCCCAACCCCTTTACCTGCAGAGCCATTGCTTCCCTTTCTATGGGGCACAGAAAAGAATGAAAGAAACCCAGCCATTCCTATCCCCCTTCCCTTTTCCTTCAGGGCCCTGTGCCAATGCCATGAACAGCAAGCTTGCTTGTTTGCTAGCTAACATATTGTTAACTCCCTCCACTTTACTCCTCCCACAACTTCCTCTTTGAGGCCTTCTGCCTGCGCTGTAGTCAAAGCTATTTCTATTCAGTTGCTCTGTTGGTAGCAGCTGGGGTCCACCAGAAAAAAAAGTTAATAAAGCCCTTAATTAACTCTTTCCAGACTGCTCCAATATAGAGTCTACATGCCCCATCACAAATCTACCTGTACAAGAGCTTAGGAGTACTGTACAAGAGGTTAGGAGAGGAAGCAAAGGCAGACATTGAAAATGCAAAAGAAATATTAAATTAAAAAATTTAACACATTGGATCCCTCACTCTGCCCTCTGCATTGGGATGATGAGCAACAGGACCACAAATAGTTAGGAACTTGGTTCTGTAGGAAAGAAGGAAAAAGTGCCACTAACTGAGCTGATAGACTCAACTGGTGGCTCATTTCCTTCAGTACTCAAGTTTGCATCAAAGTTCTTTCCAGTCCTGAGCAGCCTTAGCTTTCGAGTCCAGAAGACAGTATGGGTCTTAATCCTTCAGAGTGAACAAGTTAATGCAAGCAATCTACAAACTAGAAAAGATGGCGTTTGTAAAAGCATTGCAGGGAAAAAGCATCTAAACATGAAAGCCTTATAGGTGAGGTGGTCCAATAAAAAGTATCACCCCTTGTCATCTTTAGTAATTCCTAATACATATCAGTGTTTATTTCTTGTAAAATAGGTAATAGAATATACACAGAAGCATGTGTTATTAACAAGAAATACTTCCTTCCTCAGATGTCTGCATGGAGGTTAGGGAAAAATTAGGTAGGCATTTATAAAGCTTTTATAAGCTTTCCATTCTTAAAAAATGGAGGCTTAGAAACCTGGAATAGTGCTGAATAATTTAAAATGCCATTACAAGTCTAGAACACAAAACAACCACTGGAGGTCACCACAACCCTACTAAAAAAGTTGCATATGACCAGCAAAGGCAAACTCTGAACTCCTTTAACACCTTCATTCTCTTAACTGCATGCTTTCAGGGAAAGGGAGAGAGGAAATAATATGGGCCTCTTAGGCAAATATAACATTTTTCCAAAGTAGTCACTGCCAAACCGCTAAACAATAATACACAGAGATTTTTAACTCTCAAACTTCTAGGGAGTGTCCAGCCAAGCACAGATGTGCAGTATGAGGTGCCACAAACCTGTCTGCAGCGCTACATACTGCACACGCTGCACATGTAGGCATTTCCTGTACTGCTCATTTGCAGCACAGGAAGGTTTTTGACACCAGGAGATCCCAGTGTCAAAAAAACCTGCACCTTAGAAAAGCGGGTTGGTGCACATGGTGGCGTGCACCGCTGGAAACTGGAGTTTGGCTGGATGGAGCCACACTGGCTGCCAGCCAGGCTCCGTGCTGCCAGAATGCTGCAGCTGCAGCACCTGGAAGCTCCCAGGACACCAAGTAAGGCTGCTGGGGACGGCCCAGGTGCTGGTCCCAGCCTCCCCTACCCCACCTGGGGCAATGTACCACATGCCAGAGCACGCATGCATAGGCATTTCCCAGGAACAAGCAGGAGTGGCACATATTGCTGTTCATCCCCAGAAAACACATGTTCCCACTCACACTTGTGAGGGATGCGCCCCTAGAGTCTTGCCTCATATTATCAGTGCTTACAGTGCTGGTGGCATTCAAACAGATATCAGGGTTTCAGAAAGAAGGAACCAGGCTTCTCCAGAATTCCATCCCAGCTATTTGAATTTGAAGTTTAATTCTTAAACTAGCTAAAAACATTTTCTCTACATCCTAAGACAGGGATGGCACCAGCAGCCTGAGTGTGACAAGCAGAAGATCAGGAAGGACTGGCAGCACAGCAGCAGATAGGGCAGGGTGAAGAAAGCAAAGGAGATCAGGCAGGAAGCACAAGGCAGGAAGCAAAACTCAGAACAACAGACTGGGCAGAGAGCACAGTTTAGAGTGTCACTTTGGGAAAGCATAGGGCTAATTGGTGGCATACTTGCCAAAAAGACAGCAGTTCTAAGACAACAGCAGTTCAGTAAGTGTATACTGAGTGTCCATCATGCTTTAAAGATAGCCACATACTGAATGTATATGATATGTGAGAAAGGCATTGACAAGTAATTGTATAGTGTCTGCATTATAACTTTGTTGTAAAACTATTTTCATTCTACAGTTTACAACTTGGAGATAACAATGCTTAGTAAAGGTAGGAACTGGAAAAGCCCACTGCCTGCTAGTGGACTGTTGATTCTCTTCTCCCTTCTCAGAGAGTCAGCTCCTGTTTACTAGGGCAATGGTTCTCAGCCTTTTTTGTACCAGAACCCATTTATAACATCAATGGCCAGTCCCGACCCAGTGCCCCTCTCTCTCGACCCACTGCTCCCAGGCCCCAGCCCAGCAGTGTGTGGGGCAGAAGGCGGTCCCAAACAGCCCTTTGCAGACTGGAGCTTTGTCAGCCTGCAAAGGAAAAGCCATGGTTTCCTATGTTTTTCTCCTTTAAAGGAGAATCCATTTTTAAAGTTTGTTCACGACCCTTTCATATACAGGTTTCCCTCACTTTATGTGGGTTCTGTATGTGAGAATTCACTCTTATGCATTGCCCCTGTTCATACCAAAAATTCATTATATGCATGGTAAATTCACTCTTATGCAATTGGTGTGGTGGAAGCCCACAGTCAGCTACTTTGTGCGGTGCATTGTGGGAGTGACATGCATAAAATATGGTCTCCTGTGTGGAGCTGTGCTCCTCGCTCATTGTCTGTGACATGCGTCTCTGTAGTTGTCATCCCCATTATGGTAACATTCACCACCACCCTGTGCTTGTGTGTACTGTCTGCTGTTGATGAGTAGCAAAATTGTCTTGAAAAAGTGGTAGAAATGGGTCCGGAGGTCAGTACAGTCGAGGTCTTGGAACGTATCCCTATTTGTTACATTGTAAAGTGGGCTCCCTTTATACAAATTTGAGTGATGCGCCATTTTCCAGGAATGCATGTACAGCATAAAGCAAGGGAAACCTGTATTCTTGTGACCCAGTTTTGGGTCACGACCCACAGGTTGAGAAACACTGTACTAGGGGGTTAACACAGGCTTTGAAGTCTGAATGCCAAGTGGCGCTGTTATGAAGAACATGAAGTGGGCAGCTTCTACAGAAAATAGGGCTACATTTAATATTAAATGATTGAACTTACTGTGTTCTGACTATTAAGTTAGCCACAGTGCCAACCCACAGCATTCAAAAATCATCAGTTGGATGTTAAAAAAAAAAATCACAAGTTCTAAAAAAACTAACATTTTTTGGGTTCTTATTTGCTGGTACCAACACAGCTACTATCCAGGCAGGGTTTTCTCTGCACCCATGAAGGTTAGGAACTTCGTTTTTTATAATGAAAACTGTGAATCACAGCTAATAGCCTATTCCCAGGTGTAGGACCCTGACAAAACAACCAAACATCACAAGATTTTCAATAAAACCAGCTCAGCACACTGAAATGAGTGCTGAACATACAACTGATTCAGTATCAATGGAAACACCCCAGGCATTTCTTCTAGTGTGAATCCCTATTCTAGCCCCCAGGTCCTCTCTGATTAAGAGGCTGCCAATCCCTATCCTGGAAAAGCAATTCCATCCCATGTTTCTACAGTGCAGCCAGCTTTCAAAATAAGGAGTCCTGGCATTCGTTGTATCTTGTGCTTCTGAGTCCTTTGTTGCTTAGTTAGCATTTAACTATAAGTATAGTAATTAGCACAAATCACAGTATGGAAAAAACTCCTATAAATAAATAAAGGATGAGCTCCAAGCTTAATTTTATCCAGACATAGAGCCAACCCTTGAGTACAAAGATTTGCTTCTTTTCTGAGAGAAGTCATTGCCCCACAATTAAGTGGGTTTGATATACATTACCCAGTTACTACCAGAGCAACCCCAGATTCCCTACATCTTTTGAAGGGCTTCTCTACAGCTCACAATCACTAGTTTTATGAATGCTTCCTGTTCTGCTCCCAGTGGGAGCTACATACAGTCCTGTCTACTGGTTTTAGATAGATTCTGCACAATTTGCCTCCAGATTTTTCTGGGAAATAGATTGACGTGTAGAGGCTGGAGTGGGTTGTGTTTAAAAGCTTTTCTCTGCACCTATATAGGCTAGAAGTTACTTGTTTTAAACAATAGGCTGGATCCACAACTGCTCCCTTTATCCCTGCCTCTTGGTATTGTGGAAGGCTAGTCTGAGTTTTTTCCCTCATAAACTCAACTCCGAAAGTGATGAAACTGAAATTTGGGGAGTCTTTATGCAGAAACATGCATGAAGTTCTGTGCACTCTTCTCTTTACACACTGACACAGAACTAGGTATGCCAGCAGCCCTACCGAAGCAAGTTAAGGACTTTAACACCAGTGAACACAAATATCAGGGTATGTGTTCCCCCCCCATAAACTATGTTCCTTGCCTTTATATCCGTGATGCACAAAAAGTGTGCCTTTAAAGTAGTCCAGGCCAGACATTCAACCAGTTATTTGCACATACCTAATTTAAACACCTGATGTGTATTTTAACACATGCAAAAGGTAGGCCTGTTTTAACGTATATATGCAATAGCACATACTCAACACTGAAATACATGCTGTACAGCATACGAGAATTGTTTACTTATGGTCAGCCTAGTGGGCATAGTTGCACTAGCTAGATGATAACTATTTAGTTTGTTATGAATGGGGCACAGGAAAGCAAAGTTCATTAGGCTTCTCTTGAGAAATTACATTGAAAGTGTTCTGGGCAGTCAGAAGAAGTGTTATTTCTAAACATTCAGGCTAGGGCCAGAAGTTACACATAAGCCAGTTTAAGTGATCAGAAACTGGTTTAAACCTGTAACGAAACAGAAGTTCAGTGCGCATAAGCCAGCTTCAAAATGGCAGAAACTAGTTTAAGATAAACCTGGCTGAATGTAGTATCAGACTCAACTGATTTGGGTCAAACTGGTTTATGGGTCTTCTGTCCCAGGTTCCTGGTTCAAGTTAAATTAGAGTCCCCCAGCATTCCAGCATGCTTTCCAGCCCTGGGCTGGGCTGTGCTGTCTGCTCCACAGAGCAGGGCTGGCCCTTCCCCTCTGCTTCCTAGCTGGAGCAGTGAGGGCTGGCTGGTAAGGGGATAGGGCAAGCTGAGCTGCGGATGCAGCTCAGTCTATGGGGGGGAAGGGAGAGCACTCCCCCTGCCAGGCAAACCCCAGCTGGGGTCTGGGGCCAGGGAGGGGGGGTTAAACACCCCTTGCCCTGCGCAAACTTACTGATGGCTGCAACTGTGGACTACAAATCCCAGAGGCACCTGGACGCAGGAAGAGGAAGTCACGAACAACCCTAGAGTCCTGCTGCTATAATTCTGGACTGCAAATCCCAGAAACCTTGGGGGGGCAGCAGGAAGAGGAAGTAAACACACAGCCAAAGAGCCATGCTCTAGTGTCTCCTGGCTTCTGGCCTGAGCTACTGCAGGCATGTGTGCAGTGGCCCAGGTAAATGTCTTTCACTTCTGTTTCAATTTAATCTGTGCAGTTTAGACTAACTTGCAAAGACTGAATCGATTCAGTCTCGAGCTTTTTGACTGTCTGTACCTAGCCTCAAGGAAAACAAGTCAGGCCCCCAAAAGATGTGAGATTTTGCAAAGAATGCATTTAGCTGGGTTTTATTGCCTTCCAGTTTCTGAGCCAAGGTGCCCTCAGTATCATATTTGTAAGCTTTTCCTCATAACCCTGTGCATTAGGAAAGATATTAAAAAAAACTAAAGCTGAGATTTTCACCTATTCGTGTGCTGGTGTTTTAAAATAACATATTACATTTCATAACATAGGAGATAAAAATGTAAGAATCGCCAAACCAAGGTAGCAAGATATTTTCAAGCTTCACTGACCCAGGAAATCCTCTCACTAGCTGTGGTGTTTAATTTTCAGGAGTGTGCAGACAGAAGTCAAGTCAATGACCCTGCCTTCCGCATGGCCACTGGAGCTGGGATGGCAGAGATGGTTTACATTGCAAAAGCAGGTGGGTTTTGACAGTGATTCCCTCAGAGCTACCAGAAGCACTATGCAGGAACTCTTCATCTGACCTACTCTTTCCACTGTTGACTGTGATTAAAGCCATATTTCACTCTAGATGTATCCTAAGTGACCAACTATTAGCCAACAGATGAGATACTTAACAGATATTAAATAGTTTCAGAAAGCAGTGATATTATTTGTGTTGAGTTTTTTTGGTTACCATAAATTTCATTATTGTAGAAACAGTTGGCATAAAAATGATTTATGCAGGCAGTTATGGATGACTCTTAAAAGAAACATCTTTTCTCTTCATTTTTATTTAACAGGATACAGCATACTCTTATAGTGAGAAAAATAAATGCAACCCAAGATCGAAAGTCTTACCCCATGCATTACATATTTATAACTTTGAATAAGATTACACAGTAGTTCAAAGGCTATTAATGTTACCAGCAAGTATAAAAGTAATTTCAGGTAGAAAGAATTTCAAAGCATATGCCATGTTATCTCTAAATGTTTCAATCCCTCTCCAGCCCCTTGGCAATCATGCCCTTTACCCAAGCAGGTTCTTAGTGAAAAAAACCCCACAACTTATTGTAAAAACAACTACAATAAGAAAGAAGAAAGATTCTCTGTGTTCAGTCACAGTTTCCAGCTGTCTATCCATCAGTTTGTCTTGGTAGCAGCCTGGAGGTGACCCATCCATATAAAGCACTACTCACAGAAAAAGTCAATGTCCTGAAAAATACAGTTGTTAGAAAAATAAGTGGACCTTTAGCCACACAACCATACAATTTAACTCCATTCAATCAGAATGCAAAATATATTTTTCAAGGAAGTTATTACAAGGAAGAAAATAAGTGTTGGATATCTACTGCATGCATAATACAACTGTTCTCAATACCATGCTACTTGGAGAAAGGACCTTTGCTACACCACCACTGACACCAGAGCTGAAATTCAGCACTGCTGTTGGAATGATTAAATCTCTTATCTCCAGTTTTTAAAATGAATTACACAATACAGGATTCTCTCTTAAATTCATTTACGTCAGGTCCCTAGTTTTCTTTTCGGTCTGTATCTTTGTGTTGATAAATGGAATTAATACAAAATCTTGATTAAACACCTGATCCTTGCTGTTAAAATTATCATGATCTACAGGGAAATGAGGTTTCAAATGGGTTAAGAATTAGGTTAATTTCTAATAGGAAAAAACGGCATGGGTTTTGGAAGGCAAATGCTCAAGATTAAATTTGAAAGCTGAAGTCCCTTCATTCTTCCAGCATTGGGGAGACTATTACAGAAATAGAAAATATTCCTTTTACCCTTCTTTGTGATGAGATCTGCATGGGAGATGTGAAGTTAAGTTGTTTCCTTTTGGGAAACAATAAGCACAAAGCTCAAACTGTACAATGTAGCTGGACTAATCCTTACTTTGCATTCAAAATAAGGCAGATCCAGTACAGATGCATTTCTAAGGGCAGGAGGCACCAAGTTACTTCTGAGCAGATGTCTCGTATCACACATGGGAAAGCCAACTATTTGCTGGGTAGTCAATGTAAGGTTAGATGCACAATCCCTAAATATATTGCTGCACTAAGTTATAATGCTGCATAACTAGTTGCTTGGGCTGTGCGAAACTCTGGTAGCCGATTCAATTCAGAGCAGATTTGGTCCAATTTTGCGGCTGAATCGGAATCGAATTGGGAGACCCATTAAAAGGTCTGAATTGAACCGGAAGCTTCCGAATCAATTCGGAGAGATTTGGTACTGATGCGGAGATTCGGCCATAGGCTTGGCAGTGGTCCTCAATGATACTGGACACAGTTGCCTCCAACTGGTAAGCCTGTTGTGGTGGATGGAGGGGGTAGGGAAGGAGCGTGGCAAGGGGGAGCAGATCAACACCCCCCACAATGAGGGAGCGATTGGGGCTGGGACAAGCTGCCCAGCTGGGGCATGGGACTCTGGGAGGGGGGCTTCTGCCACTGCACACTGCTACGTGCCACCAGTCTGGGAGCTGCTCTTCCAGTGGCTCCTCCGGCGGCTCTCGCTACTGGTCTGAGAGGGCATGGGAATGGGCACATGCCCCTGATCTGCGCGGGGTGGGCTGGGCCAGGCTGTACTAGCCCTAACTGCCCACCACCGGGCTGTGCTCCTCAGGGCAGATGGAGCCTGGGCTGCACTTTGGGTGGCAAGCCCCAGCCCTGGCTCCACCCACCCTGCAGAGCACAGTGGAGCAGGAGCTATGGGGGGCTGCAGTCACCCTAAAATTCCCCATAGCCCCTGCTGCCGGCCCCGCACCGATCCGCATGCACACATTCACCCGCATGCCCTGCTGCTGCTCGCCCAGACGGGGCAGGGTGGAGCGAAGCTGCAGCTTGTCCTAGAGGTGCAGGGAGACTGGAGCGGCTTCCACCACTGGACACCTCTTGTCTGAGGCAACGCAGTGGCACCGTCCTGCACCTCCCTGCTGCGGCAGGGTGAGCGGTGGGAGGGCATAGCCCCCACTCGCCCCCGCTCCCAGCAATTTCCCCCCTGCATCCCGCCCCCCCGTCCCAACTGGACAAGCAGCAGCAGGGCAGAGCCCCTGCTCCCAATGCCTTCTGCTGCCCGTCCAAAGCGCAACCTGGCCCAGCCCACCCTGCACAGATCTGGGGGCACACGCCTACTCCCATGCCCTCCCAGACTGGTGGCAAGAGCTGCCAGAGGAGCCACCGGAAGAGCAGCTCCTGGACCAGTGGCGCGAGTCCCCCTCCCCGAGTCCCATGCCCACCCGCCCCAGCTGGGCAGCATGTCCCAGCTCCAGCCCCAATCCCTCCCTCGCTGCGGCAGCATTGATCTGCCCCACCACACCATTTCCCTCCCCTCTCTGCCCACCACAACAGACTTACCAGCTGGAGGCAGCTGTGTCCAGCATTGTCAAGGACTGCTGCCTGTTTAGTCTATGGCCGAATTGGGACAGTGATTCGAATGACCAAATTGAATCACTGTCCCTCCGAATCAGCCAAATCCAAACCCCAAGCATGTACTTGCTGTTTTGCACTGGGGCTTACTAGTTGCCATATTTGTCTGGGTATTTTCTGCAGTGCAGTTTTGAAACAGGGGGACTCAATACCTTTACTTGTAATAAGATGAATTAGATGTACTTGACTACTAATGGTTTTCAAGAGCTCTGTCAATTACAGTAAGGGAATAGCAGCAATAGTAAAATGACTTCCTATATGCCCTTATTTGCTACTCCTATAAGAAATCATGATTTTTAGTTCTTCATTATTTTTAGCTCTATTAAAGACCTGAAATCTGCTTATATAAAAGGGGAGGAGGGCTGAGGGTGTAGATAGCATTAACCCCCTAAAAAATGTCCTCCTCTTGGGAGGGAACAACTACCTGGGAGTGCTGCATTGACACGACCCTACACAGATCAGGCTTGGCTGTTTTTCCAACACTTAACCAACACCAGGCACTTAGTCTCCCATGTGCACAACATCAACATGGCAACTGGTGCCACTTGGAGAGTTAAAGGGCTGGAGGATACTCCTATATCATAGTCAGCTTCTGCCAATCAATTCAAGGCCCGCCCTGCCACATGTAGACCACTGTGGATCAACACCTGATTCAACACAAGTGTTCTGGCAAAATTTTAACCTACAGGTACTAAGTATTTCAGATGCTTCCTATAGTAAACAAGGACTAGATTTGCTTCTTCTAAGACTTTCTGGGCCTGCTTCTCTTTTGTTCTTTTGTTTACTATGACTCAATAGTGGTTTCAAGGTATCAAGCTAAACTCTGCTCTAGTCTAACCTTAGTGTAGTGCCACTGGAGAGGTCATTGTTTTGCTAAACAGGAGTGTGCTCCTTTATAAATTCCTACAGAATGCATCTGCTATAAAGATCAGAATTGTAGTGCAACTAGTCAAAGAATCTACCTATAAGAATAGTTCCTGTGTCTTTGCACAGGAGTACGTTTGTTAATGAAGTGTGTCCAATAACAAAAACATAAAAGATTAAAACTATGCATGTTTGAAGAGGATTTTCAACTACTTTACTATGTAAATGGAGTCATGCACTAAAACAGAACACATTCTGATATTCAGAATTAAGGAAAGTAATGACTAGAAACCTGTCCACTGAAGGACATTCCAAGGTATTAAAGCAAGAGCAAGAGAGCATGAGCACGAGAGACTGACTGATTATTGGAAAGGTAGCCTCTTGAAGCTAACACATTGGCTACTGAGAAAGCCCCCCGCTCCTCCCCACTTTATATAAGCAGATTTCAGGTCTTTAATAGAGCAAAACATAATGAACTAGAAATCATGAAATGCTACAGTTCTCAGATTTTAACAAGACAGAAAGAAATTTTAAAAAACAGTTTGGCCATTTCAAAACAAACACCTGAATATGTTTCCAATTACTTTTTAATTTTCCATTTAAAAGATGTGCCAATAACTTCCTTGTATAAGCAAGCAAACACTACTGAGGAAGCAGATTATATGAAGTCTTTAAAATTAACCAGGACTTTCCTTTTTGGTTTAACTAAACAGAACAGCCCTTAGTTTAAAACAAATAAGGAAAAAATCCCCTTCAATGGTAAAAATTTTGAAATGCTTGAATTGTAAAAAAGGTGACATTTCACAAGTAGGTGTTAGGGGCCTATTCATGCTCCTATTGAAGGAAGTGACAAAAGTCATTCTGATTTCTATACTCCTCACTACTTATCAGGAGAAATACTCTACAACAGAGCAGAAATACTTTATAAGACAGATGCCCTCTGTATACCTTGTTAAGGCAGAATGGTCAGAACCTCCTGCTATGCTGCAAGCAAGTCTCCTTTGGTTTGCAGGAACAATAAAGATCCTTCTATACACTGGCAATGCTTTGTATGAAGTTCTTTGTGCAAACCTACAGCCATTCAAGTCAACAGGAGTTCTTCTATTGACAAGCCCCACCTGGAGCATTTAACAGTGCTTAAATGCTTGTAGGATCAGAGTTTAAGTTATGATTTCAATGGAACTACTCACCTGAGTAAGGACACAGTGGGATCAGATACCCAAACATCTGTGTAACATTACTGTTACAGCCAACAGGCCTTTGTTGTACTGCCACAGCCATGATTTGCTGTTATAATGAAGTTGCATCTCATACCCGAGTGTATTTATAGAACCAGCTGGCCTTTCACAGACCCCTTACCGTTGTAAGAATGGTTTTATTTGCTTTTTGATAGACGTGTTGCTCCGAGACTAAACTGCTAGGGAAGTAACCAACAGTCCCCATCTGGTCTTCATACTGCTCACCGTAAACCTTTAGAGCAAGGCAAGTCATAATTAGATGCATTAAAGCAGCCCATATCCAGTTAGAACTCATTTATGCATTTATCAAAAAGA
>NW_005843672.1:40605-43066 GCF_000455745.1 Alligator sinensis | reverse complement strand
CGCTCTTCCTTACTTTGGGTTTTTGGGGCCTTTGGATTTTGAACTACCTGATGAGCTGGCACATGATGTGATAAGAGCAAATACAAGCCAGAACGTGCATGCATATGGCTCCAATAGATTGTACTTGGAATACATTATTTCTCAAATCTTCCTTATAAAAGGTGAAATGCTGTTTTATTCTCCTTAAAATGTAAAGTTAGCATTAAGACAATGACCCACTGTGATCAAGGTGTCTATTCTCAGATTTAGATAACTAAATTATCATCTGTGTATCCCAATAGCTGGCAGCAAAAAGAATAGAACTTGGTGTAATTACTTCACCATATCCATTCTATCACAGATTCACAGTCTATTCCAGAGTCTGGTCACACGAACTGTGAAAAAAATTTTCCTCAAGTATTTATCTAATTTTTATATGCCTTCTCCTCGCCAGAAACATTCTGAACACTGCAGAACTTGGATTCCTGCATTTTATACAAGCCTTTTAAAAAAGATCTCAGATGTAATGGTTTGAATTATTTTCAATATTAAAATTCACTTAATAAAACTAAGCAAAACAAAATGCAAAAACAAAAACAAACCACACACACACATACACTACAAGCTACCCAGAGGTAGATTAATACTTTTATACAGAAGAATCTTACACTGCCAGCCCAGAATTCTCCAGCTCCTTTTTCTTTCACTAGCTTTGAATAAACATAAATCAACTGCCCTTTTTTAATATTAATGAACCTGCAGTCTGGTGCATTGTAATCATCTTCTGCTCTGGCAAGGGAAATGGTGTCTGTAAAGAAAGAAAAAAGCAGATGAATTTTAGAAGGGTATATATTATAATAACTGTACAAATACAACCACAGTATGCTGCAAGTAATCACAGAAGAGCCTGCCAGACTGCAAACAGAGATTAAATCTATACTAGAGACTATTTCACTTCATCAAAATGTTTGCTGCAATGGTGAGTAGTAAAAGTTTTTTATTACTTTTCCTTCAAAAGTAATATTTGGGTGAATTTTGGAACAAAGCCCTTAAAAAAAAAAAAAAAAGATTCACTGTGGAAAACCCACATGCAAAACTAATTCCCAATTTCATGGGGGTTTGGGGCTTTTTTTTTTTTTTTTAAGGTGCAAGCCCGACTTTACACAAAAAAAGTTAACACAGCTTATTCTTGCATTTTTCCATACTACTTTACACAAATGGCTCATTTACCTCCGCTGACATACTTTACTAGAGTATAAATATAAATACTTACAGACACAGTCATCATCAGCGCATAGCTTCTTGCTCGCAAGTTTGTCCATAAAAGTCCCAGTCACAACAGGATACGTAAACCCGAGGCATAAAAGCAGTATGACTACATAAACAGTGGGTGCCATTTTCTTGCAAAGCTCTTTCTGAGACTTCTCTCACAAATGTGTGTCAGGTCCAGTAATCCTTATCTTTTATGGAAAAAGCTAACCATCTGGAAAAACATCCCTGACCAATGGGAATAGATTAGGGCAACATTCCACTGCTTTAAGAGAAACCATGGGCTCCAGGGGATCCTCAGGTTGTATTTACCTTTCTTTCCAAAGCCCCTTTGTAGCACTGCTTCAATAAACTGCTGTATTACCCAGACATTCTACGTTTTCCTGTAAGCTTCCATTAAGTGTAATATTCTGAACATGACCTCAGGCAAAATCATCTGAGAATCAAAAACAGACCAGTCCCACTATGCAGCAAATGAAGTCACATTCTTTTAAAATCTGGATTCTCATGAAATGCAGAAAGCATAACAAACCATCCTAGATTATGAGTTCTCTGGGGCAGACGCTGCTCCAGTGTTGTTTATAGAGGACACCAACATCCTAAGGTGCTTCTACAAATGTACACAGACCAAGCAGGAGTCTCGTATAGCTGAGCCCCAGCGAAATGCTTTGCAAGTCAACAAATTAAACTGTGAAGTTTACAGTTCAGGCACTGCACACTTATAGCACAACCTGGGTTTTAATGCCTTGTTAGAGAGCAAACATATTATTCACGTTATGCAAAGATTCCTTCCATGTAAGTCTAGTTTACGCAGCCTGACTCAGGCTGAAGAGATTTTGAACACAAGGCACCGAACAGCCTCGCAAGCGGACTTGTAAACACTCCTTTATCTTCAGAAGATGACATTTTAAGTCATCACCCAGCCACTGCATGGGAAGAAAAGGCAGGGGATAGTTCAGGAAAAGGGGGTGAGGGATGAAATACTTGATGTCATAGCGCTGACTCCTGGGAGCAAGCAGTTAAGTTATGGAAAGCTAAGCCAGTTCAGTACTTGTATGCAACCATGTGACCTAGGTGCATCAGATAGTGTGACAAGTTACAAAGTGGCACTCTTGAAAGCAATGGCCCAGGGAACTTCTAGTGCTGATAGACATGCCATCTTTCAGATAAGGAGTAGAACAGACTATTATAAACGTTATAGCCATTTTTGTAA
>NW_005843672.1:27408-40574 GCF_000455745.1 Alligator sinensis | reverse complement strand
AATGCCACCCCAGTGCCCTCATTACATTACAATTAGGTTAATTACATCCTTTCTAGTTGGTCCAGCCTATTGACACTCACTTTGCCTTACAAGCTAACTTTGTATCTGGTTGCTATTCGGAACAACCTCCAAAAAGATAACCCCTGTCTAAATCAAGCATGCACAATGAAGTGGTCCAAAATTCCAGAGCATATGGAAGGTTCCAATGCGTACTAGGGGTGCAGAGATAGAGATTTTGGGGGCCAATACCGGTAGCTGATTTTTAAGGTGACATATTGGCCGATACTGATCTGATTGCCAGTACAGCCACATGCAACTCGTAAGTCTGTTGTGCTGGACAGGGAGGGAAGGGGCAGGGGCAGGCACTGCCCAGCCGGGGTGGGGTGAGAGCAGGATGGAGCCACAGCTCGTCATGGGGTGAGGGGCAGCTACTTCTGCTGCATGCACCCCGGAAGGGGAGGGGTGTGTACCCCTGGATCTGTGCAGGGTGGGGCAGGCAGGCTGCAGCTGTGGGTTGGAGCTGGGGCTGCACCAGGCTCTTGTTGGCAGTGGCTAGACTCAGGAAGAGGGCTGCAGCCACCCCAAATTTCGCCGTAGGCCCCGTAGCCCCGCTTTCAGAACTACCACTGCCCCCGACAAGGTGCAGCTCTGTCCCATGCCCCGTCCCACCCAATGTATCGGTCCACCTCTAATCCATACATGAAGGTGCTGAAGTCCAATGTCAGAACTGCAGAACCTACAACAATGTCCTCTCCTTTAAAGTACAAAACAAGAGGAATGAAGGCACTCAAATGTTAACAGCAAGCATAGTTCATATGTAACCCTTGGCGTCAGTGATCCCTCCCAGTCGAGGATTATCACTCCCAGAAAAGTCAAGTAAAGGGTTGTAGATGAGTCCATTGATGGCTAAGAAGACTGATCCTGGAGCCACAGACTCTCTGGCAAACACCACAGGTGATGGTTAAAGGGAGGGGCTGGACCACAGATTTCTCAGTCTTGTTTCCTTTCCTTCAGTTTGTCATTTTTCTGCCTCCAAGGCAATACAGTTTTCCTCAAAGTAAGATGCAACTTCTCTCACAAAGTATCACCATGTAGCTGTCCCAGGCCAGTTTTTCCCCAATTTCTGATGTCAATGCCACACTTAATGATTGCCTTGAGGGTGTCCTTGAAGAGTATCCTCTGGCCCCTGCAAGTCCTTTGTCCTTGGCCGAGTTGGGCGTATAGCAGCTGGTTTTGGTAAATGTGCATCAGGCATGCACACACAGTGCCGTCCACTGCAGCTGATGTTGAATAATCAACACTTCCATAATGGTGATGTTAGCGTCGGTGAGGACGCTGGCATTTGTGCAATGATACACCCACTTTATGGCAAAGATCTTCTGGAGGTAGCGCTGGTAACGGTGTTCCAGGCTTTTCAGGTGGTCCCAGTAGGTCACCCAAGCTTCACAGCCACAGAGAAGCCACAGCCTTATATAGTAGGAGCTTTGTGCAAGTCAAGATGTTGTGATCATTGAACACACAACAATTCAGCCTTCCAAAGGCAGAGCTAGTACATCAGATCCCATACTGGATGTCCTTGATGTTGGCCTTCTTTGAGAGATGGCTGCTGAGGTATGGAAAGTATTCCAAGTTCTCCAGCTCCTGGCCGTCAACAAGGGTCTTTGCCAGGGAAAAGGGGAAAGGTTGACTAGCCTGGAGCAGTCTAGTGAAGCACCTTTGTTTTTCTGATGTTAGGGGCCAGTCCCAGGCACTGGTATGCTTGAGAGAAACAATTAAGTACTGCTTGTAGGTCCTCCCCCTTATGTGCAATGACAGCACAATCAGTGTACTGAAGCTCCACAAAAATAACTTTGGTTTTGGCATGGAAGCAGGAGCAACTGAAGAGGTCCCCATCCATCCTGTACTCGATGCCAGTGCCATGTGGCAGTTGGTCATAGATGAGAATCTTGTTGACTGCAAGAAAAATAGAAACCAAAATTGGTGTGCTCACACAGCCTTGCCTGATACCAGTTCAAATGGCAAAGGCCTCTGTAGCGGAGCCACTGCATAGGATGGAGGCAATTATCTGGTCATGAACGAGTCTTAGAATGGTGATTAATTTCCCTGGGCAGCCGAACTTTAATAAGATCTTTCATAGAGCCTCATTGTTATGAGTCAAAAGCTCTGGTCAAATCAATAAAGGCCATATACAGTTCCTGGTGTTGTTCTTGGCATTTTTCCTGGATCTGCTGGGCTGGAAAAAAAACAAAAACAAAAAAACAGGTACATGGAGCCTCAATGGTCTAAAGCTGCATTGAGACTCCGTAAGGATTTCCTTGGCAAGAAGAAGCAGTCGGTTAGGCAGAATGAGTGAGGATCTTCCCAGCGATGGAGAGGAGGGCAATACTTCAACCGTTTCCACAGGCAGACTTATCTCCCTTTTTAAAAATTGCGACAATATTGGCATTCCTTAGGTCAGCAGGAATTTCCTCCATGTTCCACATTCTGAGAAAGCGTGGAGCTTGTTGGTCCACACACTCTTGCTGTCATAGTTTCCCCACCAACTTTGAAGACCTTCACTGGTATGCCATCAGGGCCAGATGCTTTGTTGTTCTTCAGCCGTCTCGTCATCACCTGGTGGACCTCTTCAGAGGTTGGTGGACTGGCAAATGCTTCACTTACTGGATGCTGCGGGATCAATTTGATGGCTTCATCAATCACTGTTGACTCTCGGTTTAGGAGCTTTTGGTATTGCTCCTTCCGGCAGCTTTTGATGGACCCATCTTTGAGGAGTGTACTGCCATCTTCTGTTTTAAGCAGGGTGAGTACACAAAAGTTTTGTCCATACACAGCCTTGATTACACTGAAGAAGTTCCATGTCATGATTGTCAAATTGTTGGATTTCTTTCACCTTCTGTTCCATTTTTTTTTTTGGAATCCTCAAATCTTCTTCTGGGCTTCAGCTTTAGCCTGTTGAGAAGTTCCCTGCTTCTGACTACACATAGGATGGTTTTGCCAGGCACAGAAAGCTTCTCTCTTCCAATCAAGAATGACTGATCTCAGCGTTGTTTTCATCAAACCAGTCCCAATGGGGTCAGGTGATAAAGTCAAATCGATTTTGTTTTAGCTTTATGGACAGTCTCCTTTAGAACTTACCAATCTTCCTTGACATGTGTTATCATTTTCAATCCTAAAATGGGCGAGTTTCTTGCCGAGATAAGTTTGGAAGGCTTTGCAGTGTCTAGGGGCCTGAAGGCATTTGAAGTTGTACCATATTCAGACTGATTTGGGTTGCTTTCAATGTTTCAATACAACCCTAATAGATGCAGTTGATCTAAGCAATGATCAGTCCAGCAGTCATTGGCTTCTCTCATAACACATGCGATATGAACGGGCAGGCAGCCAACCCTTTTATGTACTCAGTATAAAAGAGGGTTGGCTGCTGGTCCGCAGTATGCTGGTCACTTCCAGTCCAGTTTGCTGGTCCGCGGTCACTTCCGGTCTGGTGGCCAACCATTCGTGGCCTGGTAGCAGGCCACAGCCTGGGGGTTGGGGACCCCTGTTTTAGATCACACATTCTTACGATGACATAGTCAAGCAGATTCCATTGCTTCAAGCAGGGGTATTGCCATGTTGTTTTGTATCCATCACGTTGTCTGAAGATAGTGTTAGTAATGACAAAAGTCATGCTCTGCATATTTACTGAGTAAGAGGATGCCATTGGAAATCACCTTGCCCACCCCTTCCTTCCCCATGGTGCCCCTGCACATGTTAACGTCCCAGCTGACTCTTGCATAGAAATCTCCAAGGAGAATGATTGTATCCTCTTTCAGGATGATAGGATTTCATCAAGGTCAGCATAAAACTGTTGTCTCTGTTCTCTCTCAGCAAGAAGTGCTGGGGCAGTTGCACTGATGACATTGCCCTCAACTGACCAACAACTTGTTTGCTGAGTCATGAGGCACTCGTTACTGCCAACAGGAGATTTGGTCATTCAGCTGATAATTTGGTTCTTAATGGCAAAACTAATGCTATATATTCCCACTGTTTGCAAGTTTCCCTCTCCAAAAGAATGAATAGCCACCCCTCTCCTCCCTCACATGGCTTTCATCTGCATGTTTGGTCTTGCTGAAAGCAGCAATATCAAATGTCATCACCCGAGAACTCTTGCAATACAATGGCTGTTCTACATCCAGGTCTATCACTGCTTGGGTCATCATCCAGTAGGGTTCGTACATTCCAGGACACAAAGGACATTTGCATTTCAATTGTAATTTGAGCAATCCACCTGGAAGCAGCTATCCAATTGGGTAAAATAAAGCGACACGGCCTGTTTGGGGCGAGCAGAGGGGATCCTAAGGACTGCTCACGTCACAATCATAGCTACTAAATCACCCTCCTGTCCAATTCCAAGGATGAAGCGACCAACAGGTAACCACCACCTGCATGTGGATCTGTGACCAGGGACTCTAGGCAATCACTTCATCTGTCCCTGTTCCCGCTCCTCCACTGCCTCAGGACTTGGTAGAGGTTATGGGTATTGATGATTGGTTATTGTTGGATCCAGTGGGAGAAGCCTGTGCATGACTTGTTTTATGTGAAAAGGCCGTTACTCATCAGCAGCCACATGGATCTTCACAGAGAAGCTTGTATCCAGTGGCAAAGATAACCTGTACCCCTCTCCATGGACTGCCACCTTGATGAGGTAAAGAAGTACTGATGACCCCAAAAGCAACATGGCTGGGAGTCTTGTACTCCTGGTAGGGCCAAAGGTGAGGTATCATATAACAAGCAGTCCAGCACTACAAAGACCTCAATGATGGAGCAGATGGATGAAGAAGGCATACTTCTCACCGGCTGCAAAGACAAACGAAGGCCAGTGGAAGAGTAACCCCAGTCATCTTGGATTTGTACTCTACCAGTTGCCTTAGGGCAGCAATTATAAAATGGAACTTTCTAACTCTCATACACCAAAATAAAATTTTAAAAGATATTAGGAAATGCCATCAATGGCAGCAGTCCCTCAATGTGAGGCTGACAATGGGGAAATAGGAATATTCTGAAGACCAACATGCACCATTAAAAAGGAAAACTCTTGTCATTTTATATAGCACTTGCTCTGTCATTACACAGTACAGCAGTTCCACAAACCACTTCCCAATGACTCATCACCACAGTTTAGGATCTCACTGGGCTATACTCCCTGTTCCCATTCAGTTACAACTGTGATTAAAACAAACAAACAGACCAACCACAAGTTCTCTGATAAAACCCCGAAATCTGTAATTAAAATGAAAGGCCCCCCACAGCTTTCCCCCCCCCTCCCCGCTGGTGCCTCTCACTTCCTCCACAACACCCCCCAGCTCTACTGGTGAACGTCATTCTTGTCCCCCTCACACAGGTGCCCCTCTCACCCCACAGCCTCCCAGCCCTGGTTGTGCCCCTTGCCCATCACCCACAGATGCCATGCCCTTGCCATCAGCCCTGCCAGAGGGGGCCACCAGCTGCCAGGGTTACAGGGCCAGGGACCCAGGTCCCCAACAGAAGGCAGCTGCTGCAGGAGCAGGGAGCCAGCTCCCTGCCCTGCTGTGAGCGGAGGCGCAAGTGGGACCGGCTCCTGGCCAAAGCACACCCTCCCAGGGGGCAGAGGGAACCCATGCCCCCAGATCTGTGCAGGGGCAGGGGCGTGCTGCAGGCTTGTGCTCCCCACCCTGCTACCCTCACCCAGGGCCTCCACAGTGCAGCATGTGTGGCCTGGCATGGCAGGGCACAACGGGGACGTGCAGGAAAGCTGCTTGCCCCTGCAAGCTCCATGCTGCCCCAGCAACACTTCCCTTGTGTGCATGGGAGGCAGCGGGGGTGCTCACTTCCCCGTGAGCAGAGGAAGTCCAGGGGACATAGGTCTCCCCTGCCCCACAGGAGTGCATGCTGTGGCAGGGAGCTGGCCCCATCCCTTGCCCCCAAACAAGCTACCCGTGGCCTCGTCCTGTTCCACGCCCAGGCTCCGAGGCCACACATTGCAGCCCTGGGCCCTAAGCTCTACAAACTGCCCAGCATGGCAACATCCCCAGCTCTAGTCCCAGCCCTGCCCAACTCCCTCCCTATGGGAGCCTCACCTTACTTATTTGCACTTACCCACCTCACTTACCTGCAGCAGCTGCTGTCTGGCTGCCTGGGGCCATGTGCATGTACATGCACACAGCACCCCCTGCCTGACCGCCCTGCTCCTGCTCCCCCCAGCTGGCTGGAACTGTGCCAGCCTGCAGAGGGCTTGCTGCAAAACTACAAAATCCGTGGGTTTCTCTGCTAAAATGAGAAGTACACATTTTACTCTAGTAAGGGGGGGAAAATCTGTGGTTTACTTCATTTTTCTGCAGGGAAATGGAAAATCCAGATCCCTGATCATGACAGCTGATAGTGGTCCACTGATCTAAAAAGTTTAAGAACTACAAGCTGGACCCAGTATCAAATCAGAAACACACAAAAAAACAAAGGCACTTTGCCCTGAAATATTATCAGATTCTCCAGAAAGCACTGAGGTTTGCTCAGAAATAACACTTTTTCTACTTTTGGGAGCAGGAAGACTCATTTTGCACAAAACCTATTTTGCTAAAATCAAAACAAACATGATTAGTCTCTGATGTACTTTCTGATCTAGCCATCAGTTACTACGATTCTAACGGTCTTCCCGAGGGAAAGAAATAAATCATGAAAAAGTCACAGCCCGGCATCTTTCCCTTGTTCAAAATATTTTACAAGCATGGGGGTAAGGGGAGTTTACTGTAGATTGCAGAGAATGGTAGAAACAGATGAAAACAAATCTACTACTGGCATGTCCTCACTTAAAAACTATCCAGGGTAAAGGACCCAGGAAAAGATGCATTATTTTCAGTCCAGCGCAGGTCTCACCGATAATGTAATTGGATTATATTATTTCCTTGGTATAGAAAAAGCCTAAGCTTTGTTAGGACCTACTGATTTACAGTTTTAACATCAAAACTGCTTAAGTACCAGAGGCATAAAAACTGAAGTGCCCCAATATCATCATATATTTATGCCAAAATTCCTTGCAAACTATTAATCTCATTTTACAATGCAGAACTGAGGTATAGAGGAATTAAGTGATTTGTACCAGGTCCTGCAGGAAGTTTGAAGCAAACCAAAGAATTAAACACGGGTCTGCGAAGTCCCAGTTAATTCCCCAAAGTAAAACTCATGACATACAGCGGCAGTTATCTGCAGGGTCTAAAAATGTATTGAAAAGCATTCTGTTCCAACTTCCAATTTTAAATCAAAGCAGTTTGAAAAAAATTGAATTAATTTAAATCCTACTCTGGACAGAAGCCATACACCATCACATTTCCCTGCAGTAATTTTGTAGAAGAGAGTTCCCTAAACCACTCATTAAAAACACCAGGATCACTGGATGCAAGAATAGAAGATGAACAAGAGAACTATCCATGTTGTCCGTGTGCCTTTTGCATCCACCTCAAGCCCTTTTCTATTAGGTAAGACTCCAGGAGATCAAGCCACATAAGTATTATGCTTCACTCTCTAATCTAAAGCTACTCCACGGCACCGGAAAACTAGTCTGTTGGTTTACACTTTGCTTTCTCTGGCTACAGAGACAGTTGTTTTTCAAGTTGTAAAGATCATAAATAATGATGCTGCATTTAATCTGAATATACCAGTATTTGGCATTGCCACCTTAATCTTTCTTGTCTGAAATACAGCAGCTTCTGACGGTCTTTCCTAGGACAGCAGATCACCACTAAAGGAGTTAGGCATAGATTTGCTTTAAAAAAAACCCTGTTAAATATAACAATCCAGTAAGAAAGATTCAAGTAACACCATCATAGCTTAAACACAAATAAAAGTTGCATTTATTTTACAAAATTTTAGCACACAAAAAGTTACTATCAAATGTAAAGAAATTTGACAGCTCTCTTACTTGTAGCTTTACAACAAATGGCTCCTTACTCTTCCTCAAAAAAATAAAGACACTTTAGTTGGGCAAAAACAAGGTATGATACTAAAAAAAAACAAAAAACCACCCCCTAAAAGTCCTTTTAAATAATGTCCACTGATGTTATTTCTTAGCATAAGTGATTTTCATGGCATGGGATGGAGTGATCTTGAACCCCTGGAGAGCATCACGAGCAGCTCCGGCCTGTCCCTCATTTTCAAACTCCACAAATGCAATGTCATGTCTCCCAGGCACTAAGCGTACTTCTTTGAAGCCAGGAAACCTTTTGAAGAAAACAAAAACAAACAAACAAACACACACACACACACACAAAAAACCAAATCAGTAAAAGAACATTCACTATGCCTGACAGGAAGTCTCCCAGCTAGGTGCTAAAATTTATTATAAAAGCTCACTAAAACAACAGTCAACCAATAGGAACAAAAATACTGCAGTAGTTCTCATCTGAGAAGTGAGAAGTTATGTGAAGGAAGTTGCTGAAAGTTAAATAATCAAAAGCTTCTCACACTGCAGTTGTCATGTCTGTAGTATGAAGCTGCAGGGTCATTTCTCTATTGGGGGTGAATATTTGCAAAGAATTACTGAGCAAACAAAATTCATCAGATGGCAATTCCATTTGAGAATCCTCTCCCCATGAAACCTGAAGTTTGGGAGGGGTGCTTTCCTCTCCAACACTTCCAGCTTTGGATATAACACAAACCTTCCATTTGCTTTCTAGGCAGTTTTGGCAGGGACCAAGCAAGGGAGACTCCACTGAAATCCAAGGATTTGAGATGCTTTCTGCCTAAAGCAGAAAACTGTTGCATCACTTCTGTAGTAGATTATAGCCCTATTTAGGTGCTTATAGCTTTAGTAGTTATCCTTGAATTTCGTAAACTTTCCAAATTCAGTTTCAACCCCAAGATGAATTTGAACACCTGGAACAAATTCATGCAGCTGTTAATATTTTTTTAAATGTGAGAAAGTTTCAGGGGTAGGGGAAAAGAGTTACTGAACAGAAAAAGTGTCTGATTGTAGATCATTTAAACTAGTGTATGACAGAATTAGGGACACATCTTCTGCCTACTCTTAGCTGAGCCAGAATTATGCTTTTTTTAAAAAGCAAACAAACCCCCCTAAGTGCCTAGCAAAGGAAAAGTAACCTGACTAATAGAAACGCATTAGCCTCAGTTTGCAGAGGGAGCCTAGAAGTACCCCAAGATGCATTTTCCCCATTTTTTTCAATGAGTGAAGCCTCAAAATGCCATGATGATAGATTAAAATGTGACACATAGTATTCACTGCTCATGTTTAAACCATGTTTAAAAAGCAGCAGTAATATATGAAACAGTTTGCCTCATATCCAAAGCTATATATTTCAGAGGTCAAACAAAGGATTAACCAGGGTATGAGATGCATATTATAAGAAAAGGAAGCCTTTTATTGGGGGGTAGTAGGGATGGGACACTACAAGCAGCAGCTCAGTTTTCAAAGCTTGTGAAAATAAAGCTCTAGGTCACACCACATTTCACATCCCTTGCCCTAAGAACTGTATCTAAAGTAAAAAAAAAAAAAAAGCCAAAACAATCTAAGAGTTTAACTGGATCTCTGCAAAGTAATTAGTCAGAGTTCTAAAACTTCCTGCAATTGTGAAATCTTTCATCTTCAAGCAGTGCCGTAAACTTAAGCAGTGCCTATACAATAAAAATGATCCACTGTATGTATATTTTTGTCATATTAGAACAAAAATGTCCATGTTTAGAGAGTCATTTTCCCATATCTCCTTTACTTACCAACTGATTATTATAAAAACTTGATATTGAGTCAGGTTTTATTTATTTAGATGCCCCCCATATTGTGAAGCCCTAAACAGTAGCTTAAGCCTAAATCCAGCACTATCTTCAAGTCATCAACTTCAATTCATCACCAGGTAACTGAGTGTCATCTAATGGCTATAAACAACGTATATGAAATTAACTATTTCACAATGGCACATGGCCAAGTCAAACCCATCAAAGTTAACTTTAGTTTAAACAGCATGGCCAAGCACTGAACAGACCTATCCCCCTATCCCCAGCTACTGCCTAACGTACTGAGAAAAAATGTGCGTTTGTAAATGCAATGTGAAGTGGTGAAGGGAACGTTGTTTTCTATACATGACTTACTGATTAAACAGCATGGATAGCATCATCTCATTTGTCTCCTCGGGCAAGTTATTAAGGAAGAGTATATAGTTTGGTGGATTATCAGGCACCTGGAAAAAACAAAAAAAATTAGAGCATATACAATTAAAATAGATGGCTGCTACTGACCTCCGACTTGCAACATCTGTTAGAATTAAAGAGCTAATGAACTTTTACTGTTCTTCAAAATACCTCCAGTTACTTCTTGGTTGAACTACATAGTTCATTTAGTATGCATTTTTAATTGGTTGGTTTGCTTCGCTATTAGTACATCTTTAAGATATACAGTCATTTCCAGGAACATGACTATTTCCAAGCCATTCATTCTAAATATGTAGATATTCCAAATTTAAAACAAATATCTAAACACAAAGTCAACTGACAGTAGCCCAGTACTCTAGACCAGTGGTTCTCAACTTTTTTTGTACCAGGACCCATTTGTAAATATTAGCCAGTCCCAATCCAGTGCCCCTCACCCAGTGCCCCCAACCCAGTGTCTCAGTGTATGGGGCACGGAGGCTCCCAAGCAGACCTTCACAGGGAAAAGCCACAGTTTCCCACGTTTTTCTCCTTTAACGGAGAATCCATTTTTAAAAGTTTGTTTGCGACCCTTTCATATTTACTTGCGACATGCTTCTGGGTCACAACCCATGGGTTGAGAAATGCTGCTCTAGACCACTTGGGGGCAACCTTTTTGCCAGGCATACAAAATTAGCCCCATAACTCCAAGTGGCACTTTGATCCCTTTCCTCTCCCCAACCTCCGGCTCTTTCTACTCTTTACTCAGTGCACCCTGTCCAGTCTCCTCTGCTTTCCACTTCCTGCCCTGTGCTTCTTGCTTGATCTGCTGTTTTCTGCTCCCTGCCCTACCTGCTGCTGTGTGGTCTGCCCCCTCTGTCATCTGACACATGCCACTTATGGCACTCATACCACAGTCTGGTGACCCTTGCTTTACACTAAATTGTCGTCATGTCAAAAAAATAACTTTAAGTAATTGAGGGGGGCGACGGGGGGCGGGGGGTGCTCAACATTTTCCAGACAAAGCAAATAGTTTAACTTTTTCTTGGCCATGCTGCATATGATATATAAAAATAATCCTCAATAGTAGATAGCAATTCTCAAAACCTAAATCCCATTCTCAATCCCTACATCTGACAGAAGAACTTGCTTGCGATGACAGACTTTTTGGCCTCTCTAGATTCTCAGCCTGACAGACCTACTCACCTTCTAATCATGAGTTAGAACTATTTGGACTAAACTGTTTAGGGTTATTCTCAAGGTCACTTAGCAGCTGAGAATAATGAAGATAATATAACCCCAGAACATAAAATTCAGAAAGTGTACAAAACATGCAATCTGTTGGGTCAACTGCAACAAAGGTTATTTCCTCCACCATCTGCTGTCCACCAAATTTTAAGCCACTTGTATTAGTTAAAACTAAAACATACAATGTAACTCCAATAATAAACCTATCACATTTATTTGATTCCAAAACAAGTTTCTCCCAACTCACCCCCCTCCTCAAATTTAACATGGGGGGAGCCCCTTATCTTGGAATAGAGTATGAGGCAGCAGGCCACGAGCCCCAGCCCCAGGTCAGAGCTGCTCTTGTTGCCCAGCCTCCCTTACGCACTCTGCACACCCTGCTTCTCCCGGTCAGCCTTGGCCCCAGCCCCATTCCTTTATTGCCTCCCTAACTGACCTCCACTACCTGCTCTGCTACCACTGTTTTCCCCATGCCAGGGTTGGTGAGGACCAATTTAAGACTGCCCTCCAATAGTTAGATTCTATACATGGAAAATTACCAAGAAATTTTCTACATATAGAATCTAATAACTGAGGGGGAGTTGTATTGAATTCATATAAATACTGTATGTTAGTACAGTTTAGTATTAGTATCCCAGAAGAAATGCTACCAAAAGTGGGGAAAACTATGTATAGTACATACAGTCTGAAATATTAGTTAATTTTTTTTGTTTTATTTTGCCTCTTTTCTTTGATAAGGAAAAGTTTCAAAAATTACCTGCTGGTTCTGTGATGAAGTCCCTTGGACATTTGTTGAGTTCTGTGTTGTTCCCTACAAAATTAAACATTAGTGAAAGAATACTGTTTTACCAAAATTCAACACTTATCTTTTTTTCTTATTGAAAGCTATGCGAAATATCTGAACATCGGCTCAGATCTCTTGATATCTGAGACAGCATTACAATGGCAAGGGGGGTGGGGGGGCAGGGTCCAAACATTAGTCATGGTTTGTGGAACACTCGCTGGAAGCAAATAGGAAGCTGCTTGGTTAAAAAAGCCAAGCAACCTACCCATAAGCAAACTGTTGGGAAACAGCTACTGGTCAGGTCATAGTGAATCTGAATGTTAGGGTCAGCATATTTAAAAAATAAATAAAAATCAGTATTTACTCTCTCACTGTATTTTATTAGCTTCCTGGAAAACTGGTGTGCATTTTAAGGATCACAATTTTAAGGCAGCATTAAATGCTTTGTATCCGAGTTACAGACAAATTCAAATACTCCCCCAAAAAACTTGCAAATACAGATTTGAATTCTTTAAATGCCTCTCCTTTCTTTTAAACCAAAGTAACTATAGCTCTATTTACCAAGTCTCGCACATATGAAGCAGAAACAGCTTTAGTTTTTCCCAGTGGACCTTGGTACAGAAGTTCTCACACTTGTTAATGTAGACCACATCTTAAAGGAGAGGTCTTGTGTTTCAAACCCATTCCCACTTACCATATCACATCATTGGGACATGTCACCATTTTTACACATGGATGTATAGTATTGTGAAGGCATTTAGGCACTTTTAAAGCTGACATCAATGATAAGGAAGCAGTGTCTGCAAAAATTCTATGCTTTCTACTTCTATTCATTGCTCCTGCCCCTCACACAGTTTCTCTCAACTGGAAACAATGGCAAATTGCACTGTATGGTCAACCACCTGTCCCAAAGCTGCCAGGGAGTACTCTATAATGATCAGCAGTCTGCACACCTTAAGCTAAAGACTGGTGTCTTTAAAAAGTCTCT
>NW_005843672.1:14209-27377 GCF_000455745.1 Alligator sinensis | reverse complement strand
GGGAAAGAAAGGTTACTTGTCTGTTGTCTGCATCAATTATAACAGAGAAAAGATTCCAACTTGCACTGCTGATCTGATAAGGAGGACACTATGTTAAAGAAATGAATCCTTTAGAACTTGTCTTGACAGCCTAGTTTCAGGTTGAGCAGAATAAAGCTCTTTATATACACTGCATTATGTAGAAGGGTGATCAATTCTCTAAGTTTGCTAATCTTAACATTTTCCGCAAAGCAATTCTTGCAACTGAATCTCTTCATAGAGATTCTGGTAAAAAATTAATATTCACATCTAAACATTCTGCACATTTAGTGCACATTCTGCATTAAAACAAAGCCAGCTACTGATGCTCTCAGCAAGGAACTCCCTTACAAGTTTTCACTGTTTGGAATGCCTTGATACTTTGCAAGAGTATTGCCAACAGCTAATATTTATTTCTAAAAAAAGATCAAAAAACCTTTATGGAAATAAAGGCACTCCTAACCAACTGATACATATACACTATGTGGAAAGGCAGAATGAGTAGACATTGCTGGTGCCTTTCAGTAAACAAACTGAACTTTTATCTTAACACAATTCCCTTAAAAGACTTTTGCTCCTTTACAAGACATTGCAGCTAAATTGCTTTGAAGACAAATTGCATATGTAAAATCTTTTGAGAAGTTTAGTACAGTATACCAAAAGGCATTAGTCTTCTAAGTATTTCCCCTTAAAAATATAGGCAGTCAATGCTCAAAAATTCTCCCTCTAAAAATACCACATTGAAAGAGTTTACTCCATAAGAGAAGGTAGCTTTCAAATTAATTTTGGAGAATAGGGGTTTTGTTGCATTTACACAATCAACTTACCTGAGCAACCTTTTTATTTGCTGCATTGGCTGATTGTTCCAGGGATTTGGCTTTCTTTTTCTCTTTCCTCTTTTCTTTATCAGCAAATGTACCACGCATTTTGGAGATCATATCGGAATCTGTTTTTGCATATTGGATCCGCTGTTTAAACAAGCCAAGAATATTTTATAAGGAATGCTGAAACGGGGAATGCTGAAATGTAAGGGTCAGTCAAAGTAATGTCTCCTACTTTTTAATCTCCTAAGTAAGCCACAGACAGGGAAGATGTTATCCTTATTGTCTATTTCCCCAAGGAGGCCTCAGTAAACTCCTATGCCAAGACCCTGGAGAAACTGAAACACTGCATTCAAAAGCTCATCGCAACAGAGACACGTCTGAGGTACTGTTTCTGGAAGACACTTGCCTGCACACCAGCTTACACACCACAGAAGCAACTTCGCTGGTTGGATGGACAGTATGGCCCCATCCTCTATGCTGGGCAGAGCATGAAAGGCAGATGTTGAAGGTGACATTTTCAAGATGATAGCGAAATGATGGAAGCTGTGAAGGAGTTGTTGAGCAAGGACAATAATTTTTATGACGCTGTGAAACTTGCCGCAGTTCACCAGTGAGAAGGCATTGACAGAGAAGTAGACCATGTCGAATAATACATATGAGTTCAGCAAGGATGTACTTATTTTATATGCAAGTTTAATTATTGAAAAAAAAAAATATTAGGCTGGGAAGAGGAAATATTACTTTGACTGACCTTCATAATGCTTACAGGAGTTTCTTGCCTAAAAAAACATTCTATCCTGAGTTTAACCCACAACACGCTTAGTAATCATCATTGATTCATTCTGAGTGGGAATGGCAAATCTTTTATACCAAATAAAGCGTACTCTGTCAAAGTGCATAGCTTCAGGACTTAATACCCCGCCCCCCCCCCTACAAAACCAGTATGAAGCCAACTGGCATTTGTTACAGTGTAAGCAATAGGGAACGAATTGGTACTGGCATCATGCTATGCCACGGGTGGGCAAAATATGGCCTATGGACTAGATCTGGCCCCCAGGCAGATGCCCACCTACTAATTAGATATGGCCCACAGCTGGTCCTGAGCAGCGCTGCACGTGGGGCCAAGCCCTACCTGTACCTGCCTGGGGCAGCCTGCACAGCACTCCTATCCATGCCCGCTGGCCTGGCCCTAGCCAACATACACTTCTCAGCAAGGTAGCTCTCAGAGCACCTGCAGCCCCCCAGGTGCTGCTGAGCTCCCCCTGCCTCCAATGGCTCCTCCTCCTCCTAGCCCTGCTGCGCCACTCTGGACCAGTGGAAGCTACAGCCTGGTGGCTCCTGCCTCAACATGTAGGGCTCTGGCTCCAGGCCACTATCCGCTCACTTGGCTGCAGCGAGCAGTCATCTGCAGACCGAGTGTGTGGAAGGTGGCCGGAAGTTGGAGCTGGGGCAGGAGCACTGCACACTGGGGCAGGAGCCACCCAGCTGCAGCTCCCCACAACCTGAAGCAGCACAGCTGGGGCCAGAGGAAAAAGCTGAGCAACTCCCTGGCAGCTGTAGCTGCACCAGGATCAGCCCCACCAGGAAGCCATGCACAATGGCCCGGGCCAAGACTGGGGCCAGCAGGTGGAAGCGTGATATGGACTGCTCCAAGGAGCAGCAATGGGCCGGTTGGGGGAGGGCAGACTGCATCTGCACCCCACCCCTCAGGTAAACTCTGCTCCACATATCTCCTTCCCCTTTCCCTCCCCCAACCACTACCAGCTCCCAGGACCTAGCACACAGGTATTCACCCCCCAAACACGATATACAAGAGTAAAACTTTATTTTGAGCTATGATGCAATCGCCTCTATATATGCTATTTAAAAAGAACACACAAGTCTATTAAAAAAATATTTTTTGTCCAAAGTTATAGTAGATGTTTGATTTTTAGTATACAATTTGTTGGGGGGTTTTTTAAATCTATAATTTGTTAAAACGATTTCTTCTGAAAGATTTTACAAGTGCAGCCATCAACAGCTCACAAAAACTGATTGAGTGGCCCTCCAGCAGAAATAACTGCCCACCCCTGTGCTATTCGGTTGAGTAAATTATGTATTACCTGATGCACAAGTAAGTGAAGTGCACTGTACACTAATCAGGTTGACTTAGGAAGGTAAAAGGGCTTTTTGTTTCTTCTTCCTTTGATTAAACAGAATGCTCTAGGGCAGTGGTGCTCAACATTTCAGCCCGGCAGGTTGGACGAGTGTTGCAGGGCTAGTCCACAGGCTGGATCCCTTATAGGGTCAGGCCCCAGGCCACCCAGATTTAGTCCTATGCACTTGATCCAATGTGAAGGACTGTAAAATCCACCTGCAGGGCTCCCCACAGGTCCAGAAATTTGGCATCTGGGGAGCAGCAAGTAATGCTGGCACCTCTCCCCTGCAACCAAATTTTCAGACCAGTGGGGAGCCCTGCAGGTCAAATGATATAGCTCTGTAAGCTAGAACTAGCCCATGGGTTCTAATTTCCCAACATCCCTGTGGCAGGTGAATACAGAACTATTTTCCTAGTAACTGCTCTGAGGCAGGATTTTTTTTTTTTTTTGAGAAGAGTTTTATCAAGCCTTCTGCTCATTTCCTACTCTTTTCTTTGGTTAGCCTCAGCTCCCTAATCATCTCTGCTAACTGCTTTTACTCAATTTCCCTGTTGCCTGGTCTTCTTCCTATGCTCCCTGCTAGCATATTCCACTCATCTTAAATGCATATTTCCACTGGAACCTTCAAGTCCCATTAGCAGTTTCTGCCTCTTCTCCCCCAGCAGCTCATGCTTATACCTAGAGCTTAAGTTTTAGTGAACAGCCCCTATACTCCTTAACCAGCAGCCTCCTGTGAAGATAGCCATGCTTTATTATTTTGGGCTGCTTTGTCAAATAGATGAGCTCCTTCCTATTTGTACTGAGGCATCAGGATATCTGTATTAGAAACAGAAATCAGCAAAGAAAAACCAGGACCACACAATCCATCTAAGTGTAGTATGCGTGACCTACTTTTTTCCCTTAGACCATAAACTGAAAACTGCTAGAAGAAAAGAAAGCCATATCAGCAACAGCCTATTTAAAAGATAAAATGCAAAAAACTTTTTTGGAGAAAATAAATAGCTATTTACTCAAATAAATAGTTATTTACTCAAAAGCTATGGAAAGATACAGCATCAGTAAAATGATCAAGGTGCTTTCTGTTCACAAGCAAGAAGTGGCAACCTCCTCATTAAACTCTTAATCCATTAATCTACAGGTATTTTCATTTTTTACTGCTGAAATACTACGTAACTTTGGCTTTAGATGGGCTGAATTTTTAAAATGCATATAATGAAAGCCAACCTGGGATTAACACCTGGATGTACAAGGTGCTCAGATGACAGTGCCCAGTATCCCTCAGAGGCCCGACTTTGGAAGAGATCTATTGAAGTACTATTAGGACAGAATCCACAGTGTATTTTGTTAACGTGTAACTTTTTTTCTTTTAAATAAAGAGTTGGGACACGAAGCAAAGACAGCCTGGATCAAAGCTTTCCTTCCTAACCTAGGAAAAATAAAAAAAAACTTTAGCTAATGCCAGATGCCTGTGGTGCATCTCTATCTGCCTGCTATCCTATTAAAAATTTCCTGAATACTCAAGCATTCGTACTGCACTCTTCCTAGAGCAGGCATAGCAGCAACGCAGAGAAGCAAGAGGCCCTCCACTGAAGTGACAGCAGAAACTTGGAATTATTAAAGCAACGTTTCTCTGAAAGATTTTTACTACTGTATTGTTACTAGTGATATTCATTATTCCAGTTACTGAATTTAAAGTAGAGTAAGCTATTTAACATGTGTATAGTCAAATCTCCTTCATTATGTGGGCTCTTCCTAAATACAAAGTGGGAGGGCAATATTGAGAAAGTGCAGCTACAAGCCCATTATATTTCAGCATGAAATATTCACCAAGGAGCAAATATAGCATCTGAATCCAGTTTTAATTCATTCTTTCCAGCTATGTTTCCAGTTAACAGAGGGCACATCAACATGTGCCCCTACGGCACCGTTGTTACTGTTGATGGCACAGTAACAGCCTGTACTGTGGTGCATTGTTATTTTTAGCTGCTACATTGTCATAGCAACACACTATACCGAAGGAGCACATTGCTATCATGATGTCACTGTTTTTGCCCAAAAGGACGCTACATCACTGTAGCATCACATGTAGACATATGCATTAATTCTCCTAATAAAGTAGAACATCAGCTCCACACTGTATCAAGACAGACTCTTCCTAGTTAAAGGATGACCAAGTGCTCCGAATTCTCCCTGCTTACTTGAAATGCCCTGAAATTTGGTACGTCTCAAGAGAGTATACAACAAGATCCAATTTCATAGGCTGAGCATCATTTGAGCCAGGGGTTCCTGAGGTACAGCTGCCAAAAGCAGCAACTTTTTTTGGACAGTTAGAGATCAAACCACAAAAAAAGTCTCAAATAAATCAACCTTGGCCCCATTTAGAGAAGGATGACTACCATTCCTTTGGGGGAAGAAAACTGAAAACTCCAAACATCTCCATACATACATGCAAGTGTGCACACACACTTCTCCCCACTTCATTAATGATCACAAAACATCTAGCCAACTAGCATTTCAGCCACAAAGCTGTTATTCATCTTTTTTTTAAAAGAGGAAAAACAGAGAGAACAAAACCAAACCCCACACAACTAAGAAATATGACAGCAATAAAAACTTAGCTACTGTCAATATGCATCTTAGCAGTATCCCATATCCTTTCAGTGCACGGTTTAGCAATATTACTAGTTTTCAGAAGCTTTAGTTAATAATCAAGATATTAGACCATGTATTTCTGATTACTTTCAATTCCATGGAATTATTTTTAGGCACTAAGCCACAGATCTATGCTATTAAACTGTGATAAATGGAGGGATTAGTTGGTTGACTAAGCTATGGTTTTGATAGGAGATGATCTGGGAAGGCCAAGCCTGGCTTCTGATATTTTCTGCCTGATCCCCATGTAAGTAATGCAGGGAGGGGGGACACAAGCAGCAATCCTTTGCCTCATTTTATTGCTGCATTTGTGTAGACTGTCAACAGCCTGGCACTGACTGATTGTTATTATAAAGATTATCAGCAATGACAAGGAAGATGAGAACAGCGTGTAGGTGTGCCAGTAGGTAAGCAAAAGTAAAATGTTATAATGGGAATAATTTTCCCACCCTTGAAGACTACAGATTTAGCAGATGTGATACTCCTTCTGAGTAGTATGCTTCAGTTGTGGGGAAGGCATGTTGCAAGACTATTACTCAAAGAAAGAAAAATCTACAGTAAGTTTTAAGTTTCTGAATGTCAAATGCTAGCATTCTGCTGAACTCGCTATTCCAGAAAAGCACAACCTATTACTGAACAACCTCAATTCTGCATTAATGATATTTATCATTAAATATCATTAATGATATTTAATGATTAATTTGAAGTATCATCAAAATATCATTAATGATTAATTTGAAGATGCCCTTAATTTCTATGATTCTATGTTTCATACAAAACAAGATTTCTATACCCTGAAACAGATCAAAAAAAATTCTACACATCTGGAGTTGTTCTTCTTAATGTTCAAGTGCTCTGGCATTCAGGACCTTAGGTATACCCTCTCATCCCTTCTCAAAGTTCTCAGAGACACCAGACCCAGGCCCAGGCCTCGTCACCGCCGCATTACTATTTTATGTCAAACATTGCATTTTTAACTTTACACCCAGTCCCAGAATACTAAATTATCTTATACCTGCCTACCATACTTTCCTTTAAATAAAATTTTACTATTTTCTGTTTAGTTAGTATAAAACCTTCCTGCTTCAATCATTCATGTCTGATGAAGTTAAGAAGTGAAATGGCTACCAGATTAAAGAGTTGCCACAAACACTGGTTCAAGCCACAGATGAGCATGCCTGGTGCATTAGAGCAGGGCTGTCCAACTAGTGGCCTACAGCTCACATGCAGCCCCAGAACCAAAGGCTCTTGTCTAGCCACCACTCCCTGAGCTGTGCACATGACAGAAGGGCCAGGGTGCCCATGTGGCATGGGGAGGGGGCCAGGCTGCTTGTGTTGCATACAACGAAGGAAGGAACCACGCTCCCAGCACTGCAAGTAAGTGGCAAGTGTGACCAGAAGAGGCAGTGCTGTATGTGCTGCAGGGGAGAGTTAGGATGCCTGTGCTACGGGGGCAGGGAGAAGCCAGACTGTCTAAGCTGTGTGCATGGCAGAGGTGGAGGCAGAGGACGGCGGGTGAAAGAAGAGACACTGGACTGCCCACATGGTGACGGAGGGCACCTGCACAACAAGCGAATCCCTAGGTCTGTGGCCCATGTGGCATGCAGCCCCCAACTGCCCAGAAGTTGAACAGCCCTACATTAGAGAACAAAGGTACTTTATTCTCTTCAGTCAAGCAATCTCTTCAAAAACAGAACAATGGGACATTCTAGATAAATTCCAAAGCATAATTACTGTGATTAAAGTAATTAAAGTAATCAATTAAGACTGCCTAACTTTGAATTCAATGATATTCAAAGTTAAGTCAAGAAATGAAAAACGAAGTAGATGTAGAATATTGAAATACCATGAAGATTTTAATCCACAAATAAGTCTGCAAAGCTTTAAAAAGCTTAAGACAACTACATTAGACTCAAATTTCAAAACAAGTGAAGAAACAGGCTGATTGAATAAAGTTCTCTTATCTAAACGCTGTCCCTCAGAGACGCTTAGGAAAAAAAATGAACATCACTGAGGAATAAATAGCATAACCACACGATACAACTAGCAGGTATATGAAAACTGAAGCAGGATAAAATTAGGGTCAGGTCAGGATTCCCAGTGCCAAGTTACTTTACTAAACTAGAAGAATTAAAAACTTACCATAGGTTTACCATAAAATGGAAAACCTTGCAACTGTCTCAAAGCATTGGTGGATGACCCAAGTTCCTTATATATAACAAAAGCTTGTCCTCTCATTTTCATAGTTTTTAAAGCCACAATGTCAACGACATGACCAAACTGCGAGAACAGTGCATACAAGGATCTCTTCAGTTCTGTTGAAAACAATAAAAACTGTTAATATAGTGTGTCAACAACTGCTTCAATAAGCTATACCGGGGTGGTCTACCTGGGGCACAGATGCTACAAGTGGCACAGGCAGTCTGTGTGGCACATGAGGCAGGAATCGGAAAGCAGAAGAGCAGATCGGAAAGGGTATGGGCAGAGGCACTTGGGGAGGGTGGAGGGCTAATTTTAAAGGCTAACCTGCCCCACCCCTCCAGACTGAACTATACTATCCTAGAGTGGCAGCAGGAAATTAGTTATAACACTGAAGAATGTGGATCATGCGTTATATCCCCTTTGTTCAGCGAAAGGATGTGTATGGTGCATCACAGCTTGAGATACATGTGTCACTTTCACCAACTGCATTTTTTACATATAAACTCAGACAAAAAATACTTAAAAAAAACATGCACCTTAATTTGCAAATTTTTTAGATGGAAAAAAAATTGAAAACTGCATAATCTCATTTACACAGAGTCAAAGCATCAAGCCCAAGAGACAGTATTTCCTACTACTGCATTCTCTCACATATCGTGTGCCCCCAATAAGACACTTTTTTTTTTTGGAAGGCAGAAAGTAGAAAAAATATTTTTGCAGAATAATGGCTGACTGGGTCACACAGTGAGATCTCCTAGAAACAGTCCAGGCATCCCAGGAGACAGGTGCCTGGATGAGGGATCAGGAATGCTGCAAGCCTGAGCCTTCTCTTACCTGCTTCATGTCCTCGCCCCCCTTGTGACACCCTTCCAAAGGCTCTGGCAGCACCCCAGGGGCCCTGGCACCCCAGCTGAAAAAAAAATTGCTGGTGGACCTGACACTCTGCTTTCAACTTGAGGCAGCGCAGAAAGGGACCTCTCTCATCCCAGTGTGGGATGGGCCATGACAGCATTACCAGGTCTTAAATATGAAATTATTGTATCAGAAGCTCAAAATCGTATTTGCTGAAAAACTACCACCGTACACTTAGAAATTATGCAAATAAGTCTTCTTACTTACTTTCTATTGCTCACTGTAAGTCATCAGTGAGCAAGTGAGAACTGGGTCATCCAAAGTTGAAGCATTTCTTTATTTCAATGCAAGCTGTCATCAGAAAAGTACTGACAGCAGACCCAAAAGTCGGTGATGGCCCCCCAAGAGGGACTTGGGTTTTGTGCCTGCTACTTCAAAAAGCTGCCTCAAAAATAATCAGATCTGGTGGCAGAGGTAATATCTTTTATTAAACCAACTAGATCCCCCCCACCCCAAATCTAGTTGGTCTAATAAAAGATATCACCTCTACCACCAGAGCTGATTCCTTTTGCCTCTAGACAAATTCAGCTACAACCTGGATACCTGACACTCGAAAATGATTGTACATTTTGAACACTATTACAATTAGGATCATGCATCTTCCAAGGGTTGAAATGATCCTACAAATACAATAATTACAATCCACCTGGTCACACCGGGCTGCTACACAAGGGGGGAGGAAAGGTGCAGAGGGCAATGGGAGGGCCAGCAATCACCCTCCCCAGGCCCACCTACCTTCCTTCTTGACCTTGTCATTGATGTTGTTAATGTAGATGGTATGGTTGGGCCGGATGTCCATCCCCGCTGCCCCTGCGGACATGGAGCACAAACACGTGGGCCCGGGCCCGCAGCAAGGGGCTCGCGGAGCGGCGGGACCAAGCCCAGCCCCGCCCCCAGCCGCTCGGTCCCGCCCCCGCAGGCGCCCCTCGAGGCCGCAAACCCGCCCCTCCCGCCTGGTTCGGCGGCGCGCGCAGCTCCCAGTTGCTGGGCAATGGAAGGGAATAACCCCCTCCCCAGACACCCACCGCACATGCGCACAAGGCCCATTAATTCTCTCCCCCCATAGTTAAGGTCATGCCGGACAGAGACAAGACCCAATATGGGCACCGCAGCCCATCTGCCCTACCCGGGATCCCTCCCGCTCCCCAGGGCCACTCCGCACCCGCTCAGCCGCCTGGCACCCGCGCTGCCGTTACCGCCGTCCCCTTTCAAGATGGCGGCGAGCAGGCGAGAGCAGCCGCTCCCGAGAGCGTCGATGACCCGATCACCGAATCATCGATGGATGCTTTTTCCCCCCGCCCCGGCACACGCCTACGCATGCGCCATGCTAGGAGCGCCAGAGAAGGTCTAGAGGTCACTCTGTGGAGCAGCGCGCGGGTGTGATCAAACCAGCAGGGTGGGTTGCAGGGGCACGGTGCTGGGCTGTGTGCCCCTTCCGCCTGAGGCTCTGAGGTATTAGTGCACCATGTGCCCCCTCTCTATGCAGAGCACCTCAGCGCACTGGGGGGCGTTTATATATATACTTTTTTTTCAGCAACACAACATAGATCTGCGCATGGGAGTTGAGGCAACCTGCGCTGTGCCACGTGCAGTCGTTCAAAAGCATGTTGCCACCGTTTTCTCAGTGCTAATGCGCATTTCACCACTTGTACAACTATGTGTTGCAGTGCCGGATGTTTTTCAAAGCGCCCGGCCCTGCGACAAATACATGTGTAAAAAGGCCCTGGGGGCAGGGCACCTAAGACCTGCAACAAAACTCTTGTCTTTTATTACACCAACTAAATAGCAAGAAAAGGTCTTTCTTTGCAAGCTTTCGGGCCCAGATATCCTTCCTCAGGCCAAGGAGAATTCAAAGATTGCAAAAGTTCCCAGGTAGAAATGTGACTTCGTCTTCCACAGGGGAGTTAAAAGATGGTAGGGTTTCCCCTGGGTATAACAGTCCATTTTTAAAAGGGCTGCTCTGAGTACAGGTTTCCCCTGCCAACCACGGTTTTGAGTATCCATGCTTAAAATTCTATATACCATTTTGGCTACCACAGTATATAGTTTTGAGTAACCACAGTTTTCCATGGCCTGCCACCTGCCATTTTTCCCAGAAGCCTTTTGCCTTGCCAGGCACGGTTTTGCCAAGCTTGGGAACTTCCAGGAACCTAACCTGAAACCTGCAGGGGTTGGCAAAGGGAAAGCTGTAAGCAAGAGAGGCATAGACAATAGGCAGAAGCAGGAATTCTGTTTGCCTATGCTTTTAGACCAACACAGCTAAAACCAATATCCCTAAAGCCCCTGAAACATTTCAGCCTCCCCAGTCTCCTACAAGAACAGATTTTGCAGCCTGTTTCTGCAGCCCACCGGCTGATAATACTCCTGCCTCCCCTCTCTGTCTCTCTCTTTTAGGTCCTTTTTTTTTTTTTTTTTGCCCCAGCAAAGGGCTCAGAAGGGAGAGAGAAAAAGAGCTATGCCAAAGTGTGGTGTGCCAACCCCACAGCCCCAGAAACTGGCACAGGAAGCAAGGGGGAGTTCCCACTTTTATACAGAAAATTAGGGTCACAAGCCAACGTGAGGGAAAGGGTAAAAGGTAAAGACATCAACAGTGTGGTAACAGCACCTTAATCCTTCTCCCCCTGGACCCACTCCCTGCCTCCCTGTGTCCCCAAACAAGCCTTTAGTTCCTAGAGCACTCAAACAGCAGCCTGCAGCTGCCCCCAAATCTGAGTCCAGCTCCTTCAGGCCACAGTCCTGGTTGACAGAGTGAGTGAGATTTCCAGCTTCACTGTGCTGGGAGATACAGCTCCGCTGTGCTGGCTACGTAGCTCTGTGTAGGGCTGACCAGGTTCCACCTGCTTGCTGCTCTCTCTTCCCCTTACTCCAACCTCGAACTTCCTCTTCTTTTTTTCCCTTGCCCCCCAGCCCCTGGTTCCTCCTGTTGTTATATTCACATTACAGTGGGATCCATTTCTCTGCAAGCAGGCCTATACCAATCAGAAAGGACACTACTGTTGCAAGCCTAAAAGCTTCACCATTCCCAGTCACAGGATCCGGTGAGGCCCAGTAAGTAGATGGGTTGTGGCCATGTCCTTGTCACACACAGTACATTTCATTTCTCGTAAATTGTTTGTTTGTTTTTTACCCAGTTTATGTAGTTGATTAAATTTAAGGTTAGGACACAAGGATGGCCTTAATTCAGTGATTCTCAAGTAAAGAAATCCTTTTAAGGGTGCCATAGGGGTAGCACTCAGTACTTGCACAGATAAGTGTGCAGACACCTACATACAATTCACTAGAGAAACCCAGATATTTCAAGAGAAACTCAGAGATTTCAAATAGGACTCTAGAGTATCAAAATCATTCTGGACCCTGTTGTTTTCCTGAGTTCTTTAAATCAGAATTGGGCTCTTATTTCTCTGTAGCCAAAAAAACAAGGAAAACTAAGCTGGCATTTTCCAAGAGGTGCTTTGAGTCTAAATTTTCTCCATCAAGGTGCAAACTAATTGTATGCATTTCCACTAGATTTTTGTCTCTAGATAACTTGTTCAATGTTAAAAGCCACAGTGAAGACATAGGACACAATCCTATCCCACCCATTGTGTATCTAAGTGGACTTAGGCTGTATGTAGATGAAACGAGGGGCATGTGTATATGACACTTTAAAGCAGGTTAAATGCTTTTGCACCGCTTTAATGGTGTTGGTGTTTGCATGTGCCGGCGGCATATTGCGCAGTAATTCCAGCCGCTGTAGCAAATCTGGCGGCGTAATGCCCCTTAAATGACTTGGCGCACAGCAAACTAAAACGCCTCCGAGGAGTTTTAGTTTGCTGCCCTATAATCACAGAGCAAAGCACTGGGCTCCATGCAGCTGAGGGGCTCTGCAGGAAGCCGGTGCAGGCAGCCTGGCAGCAGCCTGGGAAGGCAGGCTCAGCCCAAGAAAAGCAGCGAGCCTCATCTTTTTTTTTTCCCCTGGAGCCTGCCTGTCTGCCTGCCTGAGCTGCACGGGGGCCCAGTGCTTCCCTCTGCAGGTGCGGTGCCCCCCCAGGACCACATGAGCCAGGTGCCTGCGGGCAAGTGCTGCCTTGGGGTGGGGCACCACTGCCATGGAGGGAAGCAACAGCTCCCTCCCCCGCACAGCCCAAGGACTGCTCCGCTGACATGGGGGTTTAAAGGGCCCTAAATTGAAGCAGTGTTTTTAAAAACCCACTGCTTCAATTTAGGGCCCCTGTTTTGTCTACACATGCCCTTAGATGCCAAAGTGATTTTATTCTATCCACCTGAAGTTTCTGAAAAAATGTTCATGCACCTAGTTTTACAATACATCATCATTTTAGCATTAAGACTGATATGAAAGTCACATTCCCCCAGAGACTGGGGGGGGGGGGGCATGGAAACTGCCTGCAGGCAGCAGGGGGGCCAGGGGGGCGAAGGGGGCCC
>NW_005843672.1:7720-14003 GCF_000455745.1 Alligator sinensis | reverse complement strand
GGTGAGCGCCCACAGGTGCCACCAGCAGTGTCGGCAGCGCTTTTTGCAGGGGATGCCCCGCCGTGTTCAGGGGGTGCGCGTGCACTCATGTGCACCCCCTACACGTCACCATTGAAGACTGAATCAGAAAAGGCAGCAACAGGAGGAGAAGCCATCACCTGTTGTGTTAACTGTTTTTCATGGACTTGATCAGTGTGGAATAGGCAATTTGCTTTGCAGAGCCACCACACTGAAGAAAACGATAAATTATGGCTAGCTCAGGAGTTGCAGAAGTTATGTCCTCTATTCTTTACACACTGTTTATTTGTCTCCTTAAAGTTTTCCACTTTATTGGTGTACTCATTTTCTAAAGGTAATGGGCTAAACGGAAAAGAGCACCCTAAAAGTGTCTTAGATAAATATTTTGGTTTACCTAAGAAAGATTAGCAAACTACATATCAGGTATTTTTTCTACTGTGTTTCTTTCCTCCTCTCCAGTACAGGTAGCAATAAGAAATGTATGCAGTTATTTTCTACATACTATTTAGCAAATGTTAAACAAACAAAAGTATTATTTCAAGTTATTGAACCAGACTCAACTGATTATATTGTGTTAAAGGTTTAAAGCTCAATAAAATTCTCTCTCTCAAAAATCACTTTGGCTAGTGACAGACATTCAAAAAGCCTGAGCCTGAATTGATTCAATCTTTGCAGGTTAGTCTAACCTGCAGAGATTGAACCGATTTGCAAGTGGACAGACATTTACTTTTCATTCCATAGCTGGGGTCTGCCAGCCCCAGCTGTTGCCTCTGCCTCTGCTTCTGCCACTCTCCCACAGACAGGCAGACCCCAGCTGTGGTGCAGGGGAAGGAAGGGAAGGAGTAAAGAATTAACCACCTCCATACCCACTTTACCTTAATAGGGCCATGAAGGGACATGTCTGGCCATGCCCCTGCCCCTGCTCCAGCTAGAGAGCAGAGGGGCAGGGCTAGTCCTGCTCTCTGAAGCAGAGAACACAGCCCAGCCCAGGGCTGCAGAGCATCCTGGGATGTTGGAGGACTCTGGTTTAACTTAAATCAGGAATGGGTCTGGGACAGAAGTTCCATAGACTGGTTTGCCCCAAATCAGTTACGTCTGATACTACTTTCAACCAGGTTTACGTGCACTGAACTTATGTTCTGCTACAGGTTTAAACCCGTTTATGATCACTTAAACCAGTGATCACATGGAGCCGCTGTCCCTAGCCTTACAATTAATTAATTCTATCATGATGCAGCCATCTATTTTTCTTATAACACTGTAATTAAAAGCTTAGTTGCAAAAAACAAAAGACAGCCATCCGATCCTTGATGATACAGTACCCCAATTCATAGGATGGCATTGCATACCTCAAGAGGAGAATGGATATTATTTTATTGACATTTCTAGCTTCCCTTCAATTTGAGGGATAATCTCACACTAAATGCTTCCTACATTAGAGGTCTAGAGTTAGTTTATACCCTCCAAATAAAATTCACTCTGGCATAGACAGTATCCAATTTTTCCCATTATACTAGTGGTGGGAGAGATAGATGGCCTAAGAGGTGACATAAAGGACACTGCCCGTTTTGTATAACCAATGAATTCCCTTGGTCAGGGAAATTCTTCCATTAGTCCTCTGTTTGTTTTAATGCTACTTTGCTTTCAAGTGACCTTAATGAACCAGCTAATCTAGCTTTACATGTTCTTATGTGCCTGATCCAACATTCACTGAAATCTCTGGGGACATTCCTATTAACTCTATTTATATTTGGATCAATCCCATAATGAGCCATGAGGGAAGTATTGGCACCACTGAAATGGCTACGAGTTTAAATGTTGATTTCAATGGGGCCATTATTCGCCTTTATTTTTGTGTGTATTTGACTGGCTACCTTCTTCAGTTTTTAACTGTGATATTTCTTGGTATACGTACATACATACTAACGAGGTTAAGAAACATTTTTATCTCTTTGGACACAGCAGATCCTGATAAAGGAAACATACTAATCAAATAACAATCAAGATTTGTTTGGACTTTGAGAGACTAAAAATACAATTTATCTGAAACTTTCAATTTCTTGGAGTTAGTGTTGAAATACCTGTGGCAACAGTAGCTCAGGAACAAACAAACCGAAGAGTTTCTCAGGCTGCAACCTTTGAATGTTTGGAATAATTTTGCAGGCAGAATGCCTTCAATTCTATGAATGAATGATTATGAAGTCCTTTTCAAAAGGGATTTTATGCTGTTGTGAGGGTTCAATCTGGCTATATAACAAGAGCAAGGCCATGGAGAAAAAAAATCATTAATAAGGCACTTGTTTAAAATGCTGTGTTGTATTTGGATAGGAGCACTGTGAAACGCATCTCTTCCCAGGGATTTGGGAAGATTATGTAAACAGAGCTGCTGCTTCCTATTACATTTTAGAAAAGGTTTGCATTATTTCAGATTCAGAAACTATTTTGAGTTTTCTTGGATGGAAATAGAATAACTGATTTAGTCAGCTTCTAAAAATCAATGTCTAAAGGTTACAAGAGTGTGTTGAATGCAAAAACAAACAAACAAAAAAACCCCAAACCAAACCCTTGATTGAGGTATTATTTATGGTCAGAATGGAGCCATTCGATCTCCATTTGTTTATAGCTTTGTGTGATATGTGAGAGACTGTGCCAACATGATGCCATCTGCAAAGCAGGCATAGCACAAGTTGAAATCATGCCAGACAGCTGCCCCATATACATTTCAGCATATATATTTTTTTATTGTAAGAACTGTCTTTATGATTTTTGTCCCTTGTTTACAAAGCAATAAGTAGTTTTGGAATAAACCATGCCTTGAAATCCAAGAAACATTACCCATTAAAGCGATCTTTTCAATCAAGGCTGCATATGTACCATTTTATGTGCTGATTAGTAGTAGAGTCCATATAACTGGTAGCTAGGTAACAATGTTCAAAACAAAACACCTGATTTATAATTTAATCAACATAGGTGAAGCAATTTGACTTTTCCCTATAAACAAGCATTTATCTCAGCTGGCTTATTAGAAATGACCTGTAAAAGGAACATCTACTTTGTTTTGCTCTCTCTGAACAATTTAAAATAAACAAATATACACTTTCAGTAAATCTGATATATAAAGTAAGAAAGAATTCATGGCTTCCATAATTTGTCCTGTACAGCATGTCACACTCAGGCTTGCTTAGAGGCACTTCAAACACTGCTGATTTATTCTTCCATGAATCTGAATGAAGATAAAGCAGAAAAGCTGTGGCTTTCCTCCTCTTCAAATGGGATTTCATGGTCTGCCTGCCAGCTTGTTACGAGTGACATTTATTCCTCAGTATTTTTTTCAAATGTATTTTGATTATTTTTAGTTTTCTTAATCCCAGAACAAAGAGCTTTACAATGTTCCAGTGTTCTTCTATTCACCATGATACTGTTTTGTTTAAAAGTCTCTTAAAGCTTCAGCTGTTATAAAGGATTCTAGGGGCACATTTTTCAAACTATTTAACCAGAATGCCTGCAACTGCTTATTAAGCAATCACAGAGTATCACCCACAAAGTGTGCTGAAAATGTACTTCCAACTTTTAATAGACAGGTATCTTTGTGAGAGACTCAAATGGCTCAGAAAACAAAGCAGAAGAGGATAAGATTCTTAGACTTCTATATTTAGTCGTCATTCCCTGCCCTCTTCATTCCTTTTCAAATATTCAGCATTAATTAATGCAGCTTCCCTCCTTCCTGTGGTTAGTTATGAAGCCTGTAATAATGTCAGTTCTGGAACTCTCTTACCACCCTTTTTAAAAAAAAGTAATTGCAACAAAATAAAATCATAACCATAAGCTCTGTTTGATGAAGATATCACTCATGGATGTTTTGGAGCATTGTTTAATCTTTGCAGCTCTTCTTTGGTTCCACATGCATATATTGGTGCATTCCACTTTTCACTACTGCCATCCAGACCCCTCAGAAGTGCAAAACTGATGTAAAATGTAGCTGATGTAAAATGATGTAAAATGGGATCTCTTTACTCATTAGTATGATATTATTTCCACATTATTGGTGGGACTACTCATGTGCTTAAAAGAAAGGGGGGAAGAGGCTAAGTGTTTTGATGGATTGGGACCCTGTCATTTCCTGCTGGCTTCATATATAGTGACATTGTTATTTTGCTTCCACATTTGGTCTGATTTTCTCTAATGTAGGAAGAGGTAGGGTAACGTGTCAGAATTTCCCCATCTGTTTTCAGTCGTTTAGCACTCAGCATTTCAACTTAAATAATGTAGAAGCCTCTCAGCAAATCAAATGTATCTATCAGTTTGTGAAGGCACTTTAATAGCAAAATCAATATGCATCAGGTCTAGAATTTAAGACAGAAAAGGTCCCTTGAAGGTTGGGCAACTTAACCAATCTGTGGGTGCAAATAGGAAGGTGATACGCTCCAAGATTCATCAGTTGTTGGGCAGTTAAACTGATGACCATCGGAGAGTGTAAATTGCAAGTTGGGGCAGAGGTGGCAGCAGTGGTTTACTGATTAGTGTTCAAAGGCTCAGGCTACATAATCTCTCTATGCTAACAGAACAAGGTGAAGGGGCAAGTAATGGTAGAAAAAAAATCCACTATCAAAAAATGCACAGCAATGCACCCTGAAAAAAATAACTTGAACACTTATAAGAGATTCCAAATTACCCTGTGACTGCTCAGGAAAGTGATCTAGGTGTCATTATAGATAGCTCAATGGGAGCCATTCCTAAATGTAAAATGACAGATAAAAAGGGAGACAATAATAAAATACTACTGAAACTCTTAGTGAGGAGGGCTGTTGGATAATCACTAAAAGATGCTTGGATGATTTGGCCTAAAGTTCATTCAAAGTTTTAGTTTTTACACGTCTTAATTTTAATAATCTCTAGTGCCAGCTAGAACATTTCAGTTACACTACGGTAAGCCTGTCAATGGAGCTACTCCAATAATAGAAGAATATACAATTAGGCCCTTTGTTTATATTAATATTATTAACTATTATTCTTTCAGGGCTAAATCATTATGTCCTGAATGTCTTTATTACTGCTTGCTCTTTGCCCCCACCATGTCACAGTTCCCCGATACAGAATTTTATAAACTGCTTGTTAATGACAGAAGAAAAACAAACAGTTGCATTGTTTTAAAAATTCTAATTACTGTGGTTAAATGAAGCAGAATTAATTAAATTATAGATACTTGACATTTGTAGTTAATTAGTTATATCTAGCATAAACTGTGAAATACGTACTGTTGGTCTTTGCGTTTCAACAACCAAGCTGAAAATCAATAGAACTTAAAGGAGGAATCTGGACAGGATCACACAAACAGCTTGTTCCACAAAACCCATTCGATTGTGCTAATGAAGGAATATGGTTCCCAGAGCTACTTTATCTCTTCAGTTCATTTTGTCAGAAGATGATTGTTATGAATCCCCAAAAGCCTCAGTCACATCAGGGCCCCACTGTGCTTTGCACAATGTCAGGATACAGAAAGATTGGGACGTGGCTCCAAAGAGCTTACAATGACAAAATAAGTGAATGAAACATGCAGTCAGATGGAGGAGCAGTGAGGGAAAGGGCACCAGTAAATAGAAAATCCAGTTGTATAATCCAACAATATGCATAACTTGATTCTTTGGATCATTTTAAAACACATTTTTTTTTCACAGAATCAACAACATCTACAGGTTTCCCTCGCTTTATGGGGGTCTGTATGTGCGAATCAGCTCTTATCCGATGACCCTTTTTATACCAAAAATTCATTATATGCGAGGTAAATTCACTCTTCTGTGATCGGTGTGGTGGAAGCCTGCAGTCAGCTGCTTTGTCCGTTGCATTGTGGGAGTGACGCGCACCAAAATATACTCTCCTGTGTGGATCTGTGCTGCTCACTCGTTGCCTGAGACATGTTTCTGTAGTTGCCATCCCCATTATGATCATGCCCTGTGCTTGTGTGCACTGTCTGCAGTCGGTGAGTACCAAAATTGTCTTGTAAAAGTGGTAGAAATGGGTTTGTGGGTCAATACAGTCGAGGTCTTGGAACGTATCCCTATTTGTTACATTGTAAAGTGGGTTCCCTTTATGCAAATTCGAGTTGTGCACCATTTTCCAGGAACACATGTGCAGTACAGCATAAAGCGAGGTGTCGCAGAGCACCTCAGTGCCTGCTCCTAGAGGGGAGAAACTACCAGGGAGAGAGACAGAGCCCTGGCAGGTCATAACGAGCCCAGCTGAGTGTTGCCAGGGTAACGAGCCCAGC
>NW_005843672.1:0-6362 GCF_000455745.1 Alligator sinensis | reverse complement strand
AGAGCCCGGGGGGGGAGGGGGCCCGGTTTAGCCGTGCCCAGGGAGTCATAGGCAGCCTCCCAACTATATATATATATATATATATACTACAACAAGACGTGGCGGGAGAGAATTAGAGGGTGCCTTGGGCCGGCCTGACACGGAGCGAGGGACCTTAAGGAGCACACGGCCCTCTGCGAGGACCCCGCCGTGACACGAGGGAAACCTGTATTTGTCGTCTTTTTAATCTGCCATTTTAAATACCCAACCAAAAGGCAATATCTACCTGCAACAACCTAAATCACAGGTGCTCAACCTCTAGCCTGTGAGCCATATGTGGTCTGTGGAGCCTTGGAATCCAACCCACATGTTGGGAAATTTGGGCTTCCCACATGTTGGGAAATTTGGCGGCGGGGAAGCCATGGCAGTACTGCCACCCCTTCCTGTTGCCAAACACCCAAGCCTTGCAGGGCACAGCAGGGCAGAGCTGAGCCATGACTCTCCCCCACCTCCAGCACAGCCAGATCAGAGCCAGGCCACACCCTGTTCCCTCTCCCAGCCAGGTTGGAGCAGGGCCATGGCCCCTCCTACCATGAAGCTGGATCAGGGCTGAGTCACAGCCTTTCCCCTCTGAAGGGCCAGGTTGGCACCAGCCCAGGCCCACTTCTACCACATAGCTAGATGAGGGCCAAGCTGCCCCTCTCCCTCTCTGCATGGCCAGATGGGCTCCCACCAGATGTGGACCATGAAGGGATCTGACACTTTCCATCCAGCCATCTGGTCAAAAAGGTTGAGCACCATTGATGTAAATCATCAAGGTTCTATACCTCTGCAATGCAAAACATCATCCATCACTGAGCGGATGACTTCTTTTATTTGTGTGCAATAAAAAAAATTCCCAGAAGAAGAGAAGAGCACAGGCTAGGGAATGGAATAGAGAATGCTTTTACTTGCAAGATTTCTCCGACCTCTATTGGCCAGTCAGGGAGAGAGAATTTCCCTTTCTCCGTATTTTCTAGGGTTCTGTGGCTCTGACCAATCAGTTATTTTTTGGATTGGCAAGTGATTTTTCTCATTGGGGCCAAACTGTTTGGTGACAGTTTTTTCATCTCCCCCACAGCATTATGGTGGCAAAATCAGGTTAATAAGCCTAGGATTTAGAAATGAATATTTAGTACAGGGATTGTCAACAGGGGGGTACGCATACCCCTGGGGGGTACTTTGAAAGGTCCCAGGGAGTACATGGGGGTGAGTGGGGACAGAGTGCCGCCACCCTACGCTGCTGCCTCACAGGAGTAGGGCCAGAGTGGGGCAAGAGCAGGGCCGCACAGACGCTGTGCTGCTGGTGCTCTGCTGCTCGCCACGTCCCCGTTCCGCGTCTGGCCACTTGTCAAACCCCCCATCCTCCGAGCCTGGCCACTTGCCACTCCCCACCTCCAACTGTGTCTAACCACTCACCATGCCCCCTGGGGGTACACTTATTAAAAAGGGGGCTGTGGGGGGTACACTTATTTAAAAAGGTTAAAAACCCCTGATTTAGTAGTTTCTTAGCCTGCTTAATTCACTGCAAATTGAAGCTGCTGTCCAATGTAGATGGAAGAACAAAGGGCCAACTCCTAAAAGTTAAAAAGACCTAGGATTTCACTAGTAGACCTTGGGCACTGACAGAAGTGACATTTGTCACATGATCAGCCCCCTGAAAGTGCTCTACAGTTGTGCTGTGATACACATGAATGGCTGAAGAGCATTTTAAAAGTGGCCAATCGTGTGACAAATTAATCCTCATCTAATGAAAGATCAGATGAAGGCATTTGAAAGTCTGTTAGTGTCCCTTTGTGCCTCTCTGAAATCTTTTGCAGACAAAGCTCCTCCCCTTTATGCCTTCTGTTCCCTTCAAAGAAAGAAGTAGGAGAGAGTCAAATACCTGCGCTTAATCCTACATGTAAGCCTAAGAAGAATCTCCCTCCAAGTTTTGGATCTTGTTAAGGGAAATCTTGCACTGGATTCCTTAAGTGCCTAGTACATAAACTTGCTGCCTGCCACTTAAAACTACTGCTGTAGATCTCTTTTCACCTGAATGCCATCAGTGGTTGGCATGATGAATTCTCATACACACACCTATGATATAGGGCCAAGGTATGAAGAGGGTGTGCTGTTCATTACCCATGCTCTCCCAGAGCTGATATACCAGCCTCTAGACTGGAAGAGTGGTACCATCCCTTTATATCAGATACAAACCACAGATTCTCTGTACTGTTTTATCCACATAAAAGGGGGTCTGTAGCAGGGGGTTTCAACTTTTTTAAGGAGAGCACCCCTTCTGGTGGGTACTCCTCCTGGTAGGTTCCTCCTTCCGGACATGGAGCAGGGTGCGGGGTCCCTCTCGGCAGCCAAATGTGAAGCAGCGGCAGCAGCATGGCAGCACGCAAGTTTACAGGCATGCAGCAGTGATGGTGGCAGTGGCAGTGCGCAGCGATTCCCAAGTACCCCTTGGGGCATTCCTAAGTATCCCCAGGGATACGTGTACCCCTGGTTGACAACCCTGGTCTATGGGCTTTCCCTCAGACTGTAGGAGGAGGCAATGGGGAGACGTGTGCCTGGAGATGGAAACCAGTGCAGCTCCTAGTTGGTGGAGAGAAACTGTATTATACATAAATTTGTAAACAGGTAAACTGGCTGCTAGTTCAGGCCCTAAGAGGGCTGCACATCAGCTGGGGAAATTTAGCCCTTACAATTTCACCTGAAAGAGAATTGTTCAAATTATCACATCACAGAGTTCAATTTTTCTGATATGATCTTCTCTCTTTTTCCAGCATAGGGTTTTCATTGTGCGTGCACGAAGCTGAAAAATGCTGCACAATCAGATTAAGATTTGATCGGTTTGCTGTCAATAGGTGCCATGCAAAAGGAAAGGAACTATTTGTGAAGAGAACATGGGGAAGATCTGCATTTAAGCTCACAGCCTGCCTGGGTCCTTGCTATTGCTGCTGTTCCCCAAACATTGCTTCCCCTGCTCTGTGTCCTTTGGCTTTGTCTGCCCTAACCTTTTTGTACCTGAAATTGGTCAGAATTACAACAGTTTGTCTATACTATCACTTCCAGCAGGGCAGCTACATTGGTGCTCAGAAATGGTAGGAGGTTTCCACAAAAGAGTCTGGTTGTGTGGAACCAGCTTCAAACATACAGAAATCCTTTGATATTGGATCCTGCTGGGGCTGTCACTCCATCTCCACCCTCATACAGTCTTGACTGGTTTGCAACACAGAATGTAGTCTTCCTGAATTCAACAACACTCTCCCTCATCTTAAATTAAAGATCAAATCCTAGAGGAATCACAGGAGGTCTGAATTTGGTCAATGGATTAAACTGTCTGTTCTAACTAGCCCATCAGTTCAAAGACAACTATTGTCCTCACCCAAATCATTATAGAGCTAGGTGCTAATCCCTTCTGCAGGTTCCCATATCAGATATACACTTAAGTTACTGATTTCATATCACTTGCTACACGGTTGTGTCAGATCCTTCATTTTCCCAGCAGAAGCCAAGTGTAAAATCACTTATATCTGCAATACTGCCTCTATTAATTTCCAGTGCTCTCACTTCCTCTCCCTCCCAAATGCCAGTCTCAGCACTCTCATCTGCCTTGCCCATATCATTTTCAAGGCAAACTGCTTGCTCCATGAGGATGAACACTCAGTTAATAATGAGGCAGTTCATTTTTCTCTGTACTTTACCGTTTTAGTTCTTTTCAAAGTAGTTTGTCTGATGAATCAGATTCATCTAAAAAAATTTTACCGTGGTCCTCTTTAAACTTAGAGGGTCCCTCATCTAATGCCTAAGAAACCTCAGTATAATGGAGTTATGTTATTTCTTTAATCATTTGCTAATTTCTTGCCCTGTTCCTCCTGTGTTCACTTTATTTCCCTACCAGTCCCTACCAGAAGTAGCTTTTTCTTTCCTTTTATTTTGTTGAAGGGTTTTTATCCACAGATTAATGTTTTCAGCATCATCAGTCATGAAGGTGCTGTGTCTTTTACTGAGAACCTCTACTTAGCTATCTGAAATAAAAGCCCTTTGTTGTTTACATTTACGTTTAACAATGCCATTACAATAAGACATGAGAATTCTTCAGGTTCGGTATGTTTATCATTATGGTAATTCCTGATCATTTAGTAATTTTCATGTGCGAACATGCTGAAAGGGTTGAAATGTGGCAGCGTTTTTAATTTCATGCAGATGGTTCCAAATTAGTTCTGGATGTTTGGGCTTTCCCCTTTATTATTATTGATTAGTGACAGTACCATCTGTCCCCATTGTAGTTTCTCATTGGGGAGATAAGTAGAACACCAGTTTGATTTATTGTTGTGGGTAATGTACATGCATTCCTCTCTTAGTTGTATACCAGTTTGGGATAATTATCTTCAGTTTTATTAGGATCAGCAATTCCAAATGCCATACTATGCTAGTATACTATAGATAATGGAATTTAAACTGCTCTGGTATTTTAATTCTAATACTCTTATACATACTCATATAAGAATATTGGAATATATATGTATGTTTATGTATTACATTTTGCTTGGATGAAATCAAGGCTTTGTGTTAGGGAAATTAAGGTTTACTCTCTGGCTTTTCCTCTTTCTCTCTTAATATTAACTATATGCATGCCACCTAAAACCTGTTTTCTCACATTCTCTATTTTATCTTACACGTCAGCTGGGATCGCATTTGCAAGCCAACTTTCCCATGTTGAGACATTCTAGTTCTAGGCCCTAAAATTGCAACCATGCCCAAGTGTCACACCAAATGAAGCTTCCCTTACTTCAGGACAGAGAGCCAGATTTGGAAGACAATAGATCAGGGAAACTGTTGCTTTCTATATGACATTCTCTTGGTTCTGCTCCTGGATTTCAATATGGGAAGTAATATAGCTCTGTTGTTTCCAGATGGGTCTTATCTGTGGCTGTTACTCCAGGATCAGAGAGGGACAGGATCAGTGATAAATGGATTAGTGTAAAAAATCAGGGGCAGTCCATGAGGGCTGCTGTCTCAAAATAGAGGGAGGCTTCTTTCACTGTAAGGTATGTCACTTTAGGAAAATGTAGCATCTAAAAGACAAAACAGATGCAGCCTTTAGATATAATAGATTTCATAGACATTGGGACCCAAAGGGACCTCGTTTAAAAGGACTGGAGGCTGCCCTGAGCTGAAGATGGTTCCTGCTGCTAGCCCCACAGGCCCCTGCAAACTACATCAGCCCCCAGGGTGGCAGGAGCTGCTAACAGTGCTGCTCCCCAGTTCTGTATGATAAGACTGGAGCAGGGGAAAGATTGGGCCATGAACCAAGAAAAATGCATAGCCAGCCAAGCTGGAAAGAGATGGGGATAGCCAGCCCAGGATCCTTAAAAGTATGGGAGGCTGCCCTGAGGCAGGTGCTGCCAAAGGATGACATTTCCTTTGGCAGAGACAGAGGAAAGAGTCGGGTTTTTTGTACTGTTTTTTCTATTATTTATAATTGAGCAATGTGTGTCCTTGGAGGGGAATCGGTTTGAGGGTCAGCCATGAGCCCTTATGGCTAGGGACAGAAGTTACACATAAACCAGTTTAAGTGATCCCAGCCCTGGGCTGTGCTGTCTGCTCCAGCAGAGCAGGGCTAGCCCCGCTCCTCTGTTCCCTAACTGGAGCACTATCACTCCTTCGGCCAGCTGAGAAAGGGGTGGGGAGGAAAACCTGGGCACTGGATCCCAGCTGGGATCTGCCTGGCAGGGAGGTGGGGGATGAGTATGGAGAGGGAAGGACGGAAGCCCTCCCAGACTCTTCCCCCACACTCTGCTCCCTGCTCACTTCACTTTAGACAAACACTTGGCCTCATGACAAGGTTTAAGTATAGTTTCTTATCTGGCCGTTTGCATATATCATCCACTGAATTCCTGGGGAGTCCATAATATTTGTGTAACTTCCTGCCCCCAAATGTGCATGTTTACCAGATCAGAAGTCTTTCCTGATCTAATTATGACCAGGCAACTGTTTTCATTCTTTCAGACAAAGATGACTAATTCAATACCCTAAATATAGTCTTTCACTTATTCACCCTACTGTTAGAAATAACTTGAAAATTTAATTTTCATGATTGTCTGGAAGGGCCTACTTGACTAGCCCTTAAAAATGTCCCTGTCAAATGCTAGTTCAGTGATTGCTTCTCTTGAGGGTGAAGAGGGGAGGAACACTTAAGATAACCATTGCTCTATTAACCAATCCTGGCCAGAATAGGGGACATCAAAATACATTAATATAAAATGCCATAATTCATACAAATATAAGAATAATAATGGTACATGCATCTCAAAACTCTCTAGTGTCGTGGAAACACACGCAGCATATTT
>NW_005843671.1:55356-66647 GCF_000455745.1 Alligator sinensis | reverse complement strand
CAAAGGGTTTTTGGAAGTCAAGGTATACAATGTCACCTGCTGTCTTGTGTCCAGGTGGTGAGTTACCTGGTCATAGAAGGAGATGAGGTTGGTAAGGCAAGACCTGCCCATGACTAAGCCATGCTGGCTGTCATTCAGAATCTTACCTTATCACAGATAGACTCCTTGATGAACTTTTCTAGGATTTTCCATAGGATGGAAGTTAGGCTGATTGGCCAGTAGTTACCCTCCTGCCCTTCTTGTGGATTGGCACAACATTGTCCCTTTTCCAGTCCTCAGGGACTTCTCCAGAGTGCCATGAGTTGTGGAAGAGTTTCACCAGGGGTTCTGCAATGACTTCGGCCAGCTCCTTCAGCACTCTCCGATGAAGATCATCTGGTCCCATTGACTTGTATATATCTAATTTTAAAAATTGGTTTAGCGCCATGATCAATTCTACAGCAATAGTAGGAAGGTGATTATTCCTACCATGCTCATCCTCTACTCTTCCTGGCATTGTTTTCCCCTTGGTCCAGTGAAAGACCGAGGCGAAGTAGTAATTCAGGAGTTCAGCTTTCTCCTGGGTACTGATAACCAGCTCTCCTGAGTTGTTGAGCAATGGCCCCACACTCCCATTTGTCTTCCTCCTGTTCCCTATGTACCTAAACAAGGACTTCTTGTTGTCCTTGATTCCTGTTGCTAATCTAAGTTCAGTTGCCACATTAGCCTGTCTTATCTTTTCCCTGCAAATATGGGCCATCATGGAATAGTCCTCTTTGGGGCCCGCCCTGAGCTTCCATTGTTTATAAGCCTCTTTCTTCTTTCTTAAGAGGACCATGACTTTCCTGTTTAGCCAAGAGGGCTTCCCAACCCTTCTATTACCTTTTCTCCACATGGGAATGTACTTCCTTTGTGCTTCTTGTCCTTAAGGAACAACCACTCTTTGTGTACACCTTTTGCCTTTGGTCCCTGGTCCTTCAGCACTTGCCTACTAATGACCTAAGCTTGTTGAAATTTGCATTTTTGAAGTCCAAGACTTCAATCCTGTTATCCAATTTATCTGCCTTACGTCGGGCAGTGAACATGATGGTTTCATGGTCGCTGTTGCCCAGACTTCCCTCTATTTAATTTGGTCACCAGGTTGTCTAGCAGAGTGTCACCTCTGGGTGGCCCATGAACCTCCTGTGTCAGGAAGAGCTCCTCAACACAGGTCAGGAAGGATCATGATCAATCCAACTTGACCAAGTGTTCCTCCCAGGAGATGTCTGAATAATTAAAATTGCCCATGATGACCATGGCATGATAAACTAAATAGATAAACTAAACAGATTGAATTCTCTGGGACAAGCTTTATGATACCTATTAAGCATGTAAAAGGATTAGGTACATAAGTGTGATCCTATTTCACCCAGCTTGAGTCATGGAAAACCTGTTAATACCAACAGGTGTGTGGGTCCTCATCCTCTTTGCTGCCTTCTTTGTGATTAAATCTTTGAGGTATAATAGTGGCTGGTGTGACACAAAAGAAGATGCATTTCTGGATTGTCAGGGACTTGAACAGGGTGGAATAAGATCACACTTAGGTGCCTAATGCTGCATAAAGGCTGAATAAGAGCACACCACTTATTAGCACATATGCCCAAACTCTTGACACTACCAATGAAACCAAGGAGGAATTCTATGCTAACCTTGAGCAAGCCTTTTCTGGCATTCTAGAGGGAGAAAGACTAATTCTTCTAGGTGATTTCAATGCTAGAGTTAGAAGGGACTCGAACCTGTGGAACAGAACCATCTGCAAGGAAGGGGTGGGAAAAGTCAACTCCAATGGCATCCTTATTTTGACCAAATGCACAGAACATGGATTTACCATCACCAACATCCTGTTCTGCCAGAAAAACAGGCACAAGACATCATGGCAACACCCACAATATAAGCACTGGCACTTGATTGACTATGTCATTGTAGGTTCCTGTGATTCCAAAAATGTCCATATCACCCAAGCTATGCTAGGAGCTGATGATTGCTAGATATATCACTGACCCATCTGCTCAGTTATATCATTCAAACTGGCTCTCAAACAATGGCTACAGCAAAAGTGATGCCCATGGAAGATCGATATTGCAAGACTTGAAGAGCCAATCAAGCGAGATCTCTTCCACTAAAAACTCAATGAAAAACTGACAAATTCCAATAAAAAACAATAGGAGAATGTCAGCAGTGCTTGGGGTACCTTTAGATCCACTGGTACCAGCACCTGTGAAGAGACACTTGGATTCTCTACTAGGAAACACCAAGACTGCTTTGATGAGAATGACCAGGAGATCTAAGACTTGATTGGCTGCAAGTGAAAGCCCTTCTGTGCTTGTATAACATCAACCTCAAGCAAAAGAAACTGAATCGCCAACAGGCCAAGGCAAAGGTCCAAAGCATGACCCGCAATATGAAGAAGAGATGGTGGGAAGGCAAGGCTAAGGAGATTTAACATCTTGTTGGCATCCATGATATGCATAGTTTTGTCAGTGCCACCAAGCCATCTATGGTCTGATCACTCAGAGACCAACTCCCTTGAGACCTAAGGCTAAGAAGAAGTGTATACATGCCCACTGACCCCTAAAGAAGCAACTTCAGTAAGAAATATATAAAGAAAGAGGAGCCATCAAAACCTGGTGGAAGAAGCATTTATAAGACCCCTTCAATCAAGACTCTGTTGTTCATGAGAGTGTTCTCAACTCCATCCTGCGACATCCAGTGAGACAGTCTCAGAACCCCTCCAACCCATGATGAGGTGAGGAAAGCCACCAAGCAGATGAAGAATGACAAGGCATCTGGAGCTGGCAGAATCTCTGCCAAAATCTTCAAGTAGAGGGGAGAGCTGCTCCTTGCTCTCATTTTAAGGATTTAGAATGATGAGGAGATCCCATATGACCTCAGGGATGCCATGATTGTGACAATCTTCAAGAAAGGAGACAAGTCCAACTGTAGAAATTACAGAAGGATCACCTTGCTGTCCACCACAGGAAAGATCATTTTGAGGACTCTCCTGAACTTTCTCCTTCCACTTGCTGAATTGCTCCTCCTGGAGTCTCAGTGTGGGTTTAGGGCATCAAGAGGCACAACTGGCATGATCATCACCACTCACCAGCTACAGAAAAAATGTCCAGAACAACATAAGCCTCTCTATATGTCCACCTTTGACCTTATGAAAGCCTTTGACTCTGTCAACCAAGAAGCACTGTGGAGTATCCTTCTGAAGTATGGATTCCCACCAAAATTTGTCACCATTCCTTGCCTGCTTCATGATAGGTGAGCAGTGGTTCTCAATAATGGATCGATCACAAACCACTTTGAGGTTAAGATGGGAGTAAAACAAGACTGCATTATCGCCCCAACACTTTTCTTGATATTCCCTACCACAATGCTACATCTGACTATCAACGAGTTTCCAGTCAGAGTGGAGCTAAACTACCAAATGGATGGTAAATTGTTTAATCTCATCCAACTCCAAGCCAAAACCAAGGCTACCCCAACCTTAATTAACAAGCTTCAGCATGCTGATGATGCTGTAGTCCATGCTCACTTGGAAGCAGACCGTCAGGTAATCGTTGACATCTTTATTGAGGCATATAAGAAAATGAGACTGGTACTTAATATTCAGAAGTGTAAGATCCTCCATCAACAAGCTGTTAATCAGCAGGCCCAACTCTGGTAATGCAGATTCACAGTGAGATTCTGGAGAATACTGAATCATTTCCATACCTCAGAAGCCATCTGTTGCAGAAGGCTGACAAACAAGGAAATCCAGCATTGCCTCAAATGTACAAGTGCAGCCTTTGGACACTTGAGGAAATGGGTGTCTGAAATTTGCAATGTCAGATGCAAAACCAAGCTCATGATTTGTCAAACAGTTGCAATCCCCATCTTACTATACACAGCTGAGATGTGGGCAACATGCAGGAGACACCTCAAGTTGCTGGAGAAATACCATCAATCCTGCCTGTGGAAGATCCTTTCAATCCAGTGGGATGACAGATGAAACAACATTACCATCCTCTCACAAGCAAACACCACGAACATCGGGGTGATTATCATCTGACATCAACTTTGCTGTGCTGGTCACCTCATGCAAATGTCTGACTCCAGGATCCAAAAGCAAGTTTTATTCTCCTAGCTCAGTCAGGGCATATGCTCAAGAGAAGGGCAGAGGAAGCACTTCAGGGATGTCCTCAAGGCCAACTTGAAAAAATGCAACATTGACATCAACTCGTGGGAGATTATCACCCACTCTGTCCCAAATGGAGGAAGAGTCTACTGGAAGGATCTCAGTACTTTGAAGCTTTCTGACAACAACAGGAGACAGAAAAGTGGGAGTGGCAAAAACATTGTGTCACAGACCAAACCAAGAACCCGGAGCCACCCACCCTGCATGGAAACATTTGTCCAAGCTGCAACAAAGTCAGTTTGCTCTTGGATAGGCCTCATCAGCCATCTTCAGATCCACAGATAAGACAACCATGGAAGACAATCATTCTCGACAGCTAGGGATTGCCAAAGAAGAAGAAAGGCCGAATAGTTGGAATAGGATCTGTCCCTTTAAGTCTCATAAGGAATATTATCCAGCTTGCGTATATATTTTGTGGTTATTTCTACATCCACTCTAGCCTTCAACATATTTTTTAAAATGGAAGCCACAGAACTATGTGCTGCATTCTAGTTTTATACCCACCTTGAAATATATAGCGGTAATAACATCTCCCTCCTTATTACTAAAGGCATTGTTACACTTTATGCTGTGAACTGCACAAATGTTGATTGGTGTTGGTGCTTGCCTGGAGTTTGGAGCACTCACACCTTTAGTCTTAGATACCTGCTCTGACTGTTCCCCACCTGCACAGCTGTGACTTGCTACTAGAGGCCTGGTGAGCAGGGGCAGGACTGGGAGCTATAGCTGTGAGTGGCCACTCGGGGGCTGGTGATCCAGGCCAGGCTCCTATCCCTGATCCCAGTCTCTTGGGATAGTGGAGGACTTCAGCTTGGATGGTACATCTGTGGGGAGTGGCAACATGTTAATGGAACAGGAGCTGGGTAGTGAAGATCAGAGATAATCCTGCCCTGGAATAGCATAACTTTTAGCCGCACAGCAAGTGCTTAAAACCAGTTTGACGTGTTAATTGGGGACTGGCATTCAGTTTGTTGCATGGTTTGTGCATTATGCTTACTTAGTCCCTTTCAGAATCACTACTTCCCAGGGTACAGCAGCCTGTTTTGCAGGTTTGGCTTTTATTCCTTGTTCCAACATATGTTACTTTGCTTTTGACTATTTGACTAATACCCATTTCGGTTGAAAGGGGCCAGTTAACCAAGAGATCCAGATTGCTCAGTGTAACTGCCTTGTCTTTATTGTGATTTATTTTTTGGCAAGACTGCATCCTCCATAAATTATATTATCAGTGATATTATATTTTCACATTACCAGTGAAAGTATCCCATAACATTGGGTCTCTTGCTTGTCCTCCAAACTCCCTTAGAAATGCCTCATTTGATGATAAACCCTTACTTACACTTACATTTTGAGATCTGTCCACGAACCTGCTCCTAATCCATTTAATGTGTACCGTATTTATGTTGCATAATGCTATATTTTAAAGAGAATTAAATTTGATACCAAGTCAAACAACTTTTCAATCCTATAATCTATACTGTTTCAATCCCATTTGTAATCTCATGAAAAAGTGAAAAGAGGTTTGTATGATAAGACCTATTTTCCATGAAGCAATGTTGACTTCTGCTAATTATATTTCTAGCCTTTAATTTTCTATTAATTAAATCCCCCATCAGATTTTCCATTATTTTGCCTGTAACAAATGTCATGCTAACTGGCCTATAGTCACTTGGGACATTCTGCTTTCCCTGTTTGAATATTTACACAATGTCAGTCTTCAGTGACTTCTCCAGTATTCTAAGATTTATTAAAAATGAACACCAGTAAATCAAAGGTCTTCCTGTCCATTTCTTTCAAAACTTAAAAACAGGTTATCGGGACTGGCTGATATAAACACACTTGTGTCTTGCATAAGCAAAATATCTTCCTTGATTTACTAAGGGATACAAGAGCTTTCTCCTGCCTCCTTGTCCTTTAGCTGAAGCGGTAACTGACCTTTAAGATGCAAAATGCAATCAACTTAGTGCCCAGGAGTGTCTTTATACAGTTATCTTTGAAATTATCCCTTCCAAGTGTTTCGGCAAGTGAGATGGAGAGCCAAGATTAGACAGGTAATTAAGATGTATGTATCTTTGCCAAAATTCATAAGAGCAGAGGTGTAACAACCAGTTTTTGTGCCTAGGTACAACTTGGCACAACTTGGCCATCACTAACAAACATCCAGCAATGTCATGCATAGCTGAGATTTTATTTAATGAACTGGAACAAGGATAATGACCTTTGACTTATGGTTAGGGATCTACTCAATTCATGGTTTTGCGATTTTTGCAGACACGGTGAGAAAAGGCACCTTTCGCAATCACTGCATAAATTGGTGTTCCCTGGGATTTTGCATACAATCACCAGGAAAATAAAACTAACTAAAAATAAAATGCTGGTTCCTCAGTAGGATCCAGCAGCTGATGCAGCCTGGTCTTGCAGACTGCTGGGGCAGGGGGGCGAGAGGGAGGAAGAAGCCGCTGGTACGAAGGGGAGCAGCCAAGACGGCGGCTGCCCCCTCTTCCCTCCACTGCTGATTGGCTTAGAGGGCTGCCTTTTGTGTGGGGTGGGGCTGCATGAAGGACAGCTCTCTCCTCTGATCAGTGGCAAGGAGCAGCGCCACATAAAAGGTAGACCTCTCAGCCAATCAGCAGTGAGGGGCAGGGCTTCTGGGGCCCCTCAGTCAATCATTGGTGGGAAGGACTTGCTGTGAAAAGACCTTGAAAATGTCAGTGGGCACCACAAGCAGCCTGCGATTTTTACTTTGACTCCATGCATTTTAAGTAGATCCCTACTTATGGTTAAGAATACACTTATTTGTTTCTTCCTTCAAAGACATTAATGTTGAGTTCGGTTGGAAAAAACTAGAAAATGTTTATTAACCTTTCTGCATAACTAGGAAATTCAATATACTGGGTGATGAATTGGATAAGAACAAGCGGGCCTGAATTTTTTATGTTTGGGTCCACCCCTTTTTTAAGACTACAAGTCACTTCATTTCTCTGTGCCTCACCTCCTAACTGTGGGTAATAATACTTCTTTCCTTCATAACATACTTTATAATCTCAAAAGCACTAGGCCTTGGCATTATTGTTATATAGCTGGAGAGAAAAATGTATATAGCAATAAGCCATGGGCTGGTAGTTTAGGACCTGTGGGACTCTAACACATGCCCAGTACTACTTATAATGAGTGACTTGATGGAGAAGGCAGCTATAAGGATAACATGAAGAAAGCTGCCTTTTTTCACTTAGTTTTACTTGAAGAGGAAAAAAATTTCAAACTGCAGAGAGTCAGTTCAGCATTTCTGTGTACTGGCTGAACACGGAGACAAGAGATTTCCCTGCTGTGCAGTCATCTCTTATTGCGAGACCAGTCCAGACACAAGAAGAAAACAAAGGACAAAGCAAATGGTTGAGATGAGAGCTGGGAGGGAAAGACAAATACTGCAAGAAAAGCCAAACCAGGAACCGAGAATGAAAGAACAGCTGAACATGAATGAGAAATCAAAGGAAGATAATAGGAAAGAGATAATGACTAGGAAAGGACAAATACAGGCACGTCTTGAAAATGCTATCCAACTGGTGCTCCAACTAGTACCATTGTTTTGATGAGCAGCTGTGTGACACGCTGCAGGCAGGACTCCCACAGCCTTGTTAACATAGCACCTGATAGCATACATGTGCTACTTAACCTGGAGAGACCGGAGTGAAGATTGAAATATTTGACCTCTGGGAAATTTTGATACATTTGATTTTGTCACAAATTGGGCTTGGTTCTCAGCTCTGCTACTTACTTCTATTGTGTGATGTGGGGCAAGTAGGTAGGGCTAGATATTGAAAAACTAGAGTTTAGACATGGAAATACTTTTAAAAGTCTAGACTTTGGTATTTATCCTGAATGCTGTCAGGGTCAAGAATGTTCTTTGATCCAATAGTAGCTACTGAGGTAGGTATGTCTATAGTGCATCTGGAGAGTTATTGGGCAGGGCCGAGGTTGCAAGCATATTCCGTTTCTGCAATGGTCTTGGGGAAGGACTTCTTATTCATGTCCTTTAACTTCCATGTTACAGTCCCAAAAATGAAGTGGTGAAGCCGATCCAGGGGTACCCCATATGGCTGCGCTCAGAGATGGGTCTTGAGAGTGGCAATGGGGCACATCCAGAGAGGCTCCACCATCTCATTTCCTGGTTTGGCACATACGAGTGGGACTGGTTGGGTAGGGTGTCTCTCTCCAAAACCTCTGATGCAGCAGTGTATACATGCCCACTGAGCCCTAAAGAAGCAACTTCAGTAAGAAATGTAATGATACTGCACGGTTTACCTCCCCCTCCCAGTCTGCAGCGTGTTAGAAAATGTTTTCCTCCACATACTGATATATCGGTTATTCTTGACCATTGCTGAATTCCTTGGGTATATGGTCAAACTGTTATTGTCGCCACAGACTCAGTACCAGTCTAAATTTTGCTTTGTTCTCCATCTGAATGATCAATTGGAGCTTCCAGCCTCCTTTTCCCTTTACACGTTCTAAACTGCAGCACGTTCCATCACATTTACTCCCACGTCATTTTTTCATGCTGGTGTTTCATAAAACACTCTGCTGCTGTCAAGCTCAGCTAAGCAGCTCCTATGTATTTCATTCATCAGTGTATATTCACGGACATCAGTAAGTGACCAGTATGTATCAATGAAACGTTGGACTAACAGAAATCACATAAAGCATATTCCTGGTGTTCTGTTATCTGACCTAGAAAATGAGATCCCAGGGTCTCCATTACTTTGAATTTTTCCAAAAAGTATGAATTCACTGCAGTTATTTTTCCTTTAGAATTTCTTCTATTTGGATCATTGTTTGAGGGATTTTAAATGTGTTGATACTCGTTCCCCAAGTATTTTGTTTCATGCCCTCTATGTTCTGTATGTGTGTGCATATAAATATGCATTTATTATACAATTCTTATCTTACCTCCTGGAGCTTTATTGATTCTCGATATTTTTGGTTTTAACTTTTTGTTTATTGGGTTGAACATTTGCCAGTATCACAGGTCATTCAGGGATGAGTCACAGAGAAGAAGAAACTTTAGAAATAAGAACTACCCTGTTTTGGAGACTTCATTGATTCAGCAGTAAATCAAACAGAAATCAAATTCAATATTCAGCATATTTTCCCTGAATCCCTTTTGTCCTTTTACATCTTGAGCAAGATAGAGGGTATACAGAGGTCCAAAAAAAAAAATCTAAGTTAATTAGATTAGGATGATAAAAGGATTTGTATAGCATTCAAAAGAAACAAAGTACACTGCGTGATACAACTTTTTAATAAAGTGAGTAGAAAAGAACTGGCTTGAATGCCACATCTATATCTCCACTGCTCTGCCTCTGCATGGGTTAGACTCTGCTAACAGTGGCATATACGGTTATTTTGGTCGGGGCCCCTAGATGCTAATGTGTTGCAAATAATAAGTATTATAAATCCAATAGACTATTCAGGCAGTTGGTGTCTGTAGATAGGAAAATGATGCAAAGGAAACATGCAGTATTTACTTTGTTTCCATTAAAGTCAACCACATTTAGTAGAATGTATACATCTCCTCTGTGGGCACGTCTACACGTGCACCCCACTGCGTAGTTGGTACCACGCCATCATTTAGGACACAATGCAGTCCCAGTGGTGCACGGGTTGTGTGCGACCCTACTGTGCAGTAGCAAGAAGCTACTGCACAGTAGTGGCAGCATCGCCGTAGCAATGAGCTATGTCACTATAGCTCGTTACTGTGATAACGTAGCATCTTCATAGTTTCATAGTTTCATAGTAGCTAGGGTCAGGAGGGACCTGATCAGATCATCTAGCCCCGTTGTGTAGATGTGCCCTGTGGGGATGGGGTAAACTACCTGGGGTGGGCTGAGGACCAGCTGACCATATGTCTTATTTGACAAACTTATTAGCTGTGTATGAATGAGCCTGGAAAGACCTAAGTGGTTTGACTTTTGCTTAATGATACAGTAACAAATAAAGGTAATGATAAACCACGACTCCTTTCTACTGTACCTGCTTCCTTCAATCAAAGCATTCCTGTCTGTGGCTTCCCTTTAACCTTGAGGGACAGTCAAAGTTTATTGTACTAGTCCTACCGTATAAGGCATAACCATTCCTCATTGAAAGCCATCCTGAGCTTTCTATGATCTCACTTATTATTATTATTTTTGTATGTGACGGTTTGTTTGTAAGCAGCTGTTTTCAGCCTGCTGCAATTTAACTGGGATAGTATTTAACAGATGTAATGCTGAGCTGAACAGAAATTATGCTCCAGCTAAGAAGTCCCCCCAAAACCATCAGAAATATTTACATCAGAAGCATACAGCATTAAGGCGAGCACACATCTGCTTTTGAATAACACAAAATCCTCCAGCAATGTTTGAAAATGCTGGCAAAATAATTAGCATACTAACAACTTAAGTCGGGTAATAAATTGTTTGTTTTTTTTTTAAAGAAAAATAGACTATAGCAAACTTGCAGGCCAATACAAAGAAGAATTTAGGAGTCTAAAGTTATCTTTTCATTGTCTGGCCTTGGGTATAGAAATCAGAACATAGTTACAGAAAGCATGTATGGAGAGAATTAGGCACCTCAGAACGGTGATCCAAAGTATCTCACTGCTAAGGCACCTGGATGCTAAGGGAAGAGCTCCTCAGAGCTAGGTAATAGGAAGCACTGAGTGGCTGTGTCAGTACTTCTACCCTTTGGGGGTTTGAGCACCTGTTTCAGGACAGCCAGGGAGGTGCCTCTGTCCATGCAGGATCCAGAGGCCAGAATACATTTCTGAGAGTAGGTGTCTACAAGTATGCTTGGAAATTGCTGGGCAGGGATTGCTCTTACTAAAGGAAATGTGGCCAGAGGAGTTCTGCATTCTGGGTCCTGTTCCCTGGATTTTTTCAGTTTTATTCCCAATGAGTGTTTAATATGAAGTATGAGCATGGGCTGGAATATAGGGCCCCTTTCCCCCCGCGCCAGCTGGTTGCCCTAAGCCCAAACCTGCTGTCATGTTTCCATTTGTTTGGTGTCCGTTTGATGTCATGAGTCTTACGTTCTTTGCTGCACAGTGGCACAGCTTCAG
>NW_005843671.1:49187-55325 GCF_000455745.1 Alligator sinensis | reverse complement strand
AGTGCGGCCATCGCACGGGGAGTTTGTGCGTGTGTTTTTTAGCCAATAGTCTAGTAGCTTCACCAGTCTCTTGGCAAATGGGAATTGTGGATTTGAGTCTTTTCAGGCTCAGCTGGGCCTAGGACCAAGATGTCCTGCTTCCTAAGGGAGACCTCTAGCTCCTTAGTATTCTGTTAGAGGTGGGTGGTGGTAGTTGGTCCTCTAGTCATACTTTTGAATGAAGGTGGCCATGGTTGCTCTGTTTTGTGTTGAACGCAGTGCTGTTCAGGTGTGTTAGGTGTGCATAGAATACACCTACTAGTTCAATGGGACTTTGGCAGACTTGAGGCTCAGCTCAGCACAGTTTTCTCCCAGATGATATCGAATGAAGGACAGAATAGCTTTAACATCAAACAGGAATTGGCAGAAAAGCAACTGTTCCAGATATAATGTGAGTGGTGGCTGACGGATGTGCTCAGGGAATCAAGGGTCCAATCAACAGGGAAGCCAAGCTGGCCTTTAGGCCATGCTTGATGGTAATGGAGATTAATTGATAAGTTACTAATGTAGCTTGTTTCTTCTTGGCAGTATTGGTTAGCCTGTGATGGTGATGTGCCATAGAGGCCCCTGCCATACCAATGCCAAATTTATCTTGCTGACAAAAGGACTGAAGAGTTTGGGTGCTCTTCTTGCCTGCAGCAAAGCCGTTGTGGATTTAAGTCAATGACAGGGTGGCAAAGGCATATGTATCTATCCACCCCAAATTCTGTCTTTAGTTACCCTAGTGTAAGTCAGGAGGAATCAGCTGCAGTCAACGGGCCCATATGTATATGTGCCTCACCACTAGCAACAGGAGGGTCCTAGGCCTACTTCTCCCAGCCGAGTGCCCTAAACATGAGGCTTGCACACTCTCTAGGCCAATGAATATTTAATCTACCCATACAAAGTGGAACAGCTGTTACAGGAGAGACTCCAGAATAACTGAAGCCTGGCGGTTAGGGCACTCTGCTGGCATCTGGACTAAATCCCTTCAGATGGAGAAGGGAACTGAATCAGATTCTCACAGCCTGGCCACACACACTGACTACGGATATATGGCAGCATCTACATGAGACGTTTACTGTGCAGTTGACTAATTAACTGCACAGTAAAAGTTTCAATGTCTACACATGCACCCCTATTAGGGTGCATGAAACTAATTTTCATAGACATTAGGGCTGGAAGGGACCTTGGAAGATCATCGAGTCCAGCCCTAATAAACTCTGCAGGAGGGTAGCCTTGTAAAATGCAAGTATTACCCTGTTGCAGAGTTTTTTTGTGTACAGCAGTGCACATTTAGATGCTGACCCAGCTGGCTGCACAGAGTGCTTTGGTGTGGGGGCTGCCTGCAGGCTAGCGCTGCACTGAAGCACCCTGTGCCCCAGCCAGCCAGGGCAGTGTCTACACATGCACTGCTGAGTATGAAAAAACTCCAGAGCAATAAGCTCCAGAGTTTATTCATATGCATTAATTGCACGTGTAGGCATGCCCACTGAATGTGAGAGGCTGGGGTAAAAGTGGTGTGGGGTAATGGTAATAGCACCTCCTCCACCCGCGTCTTTTGTGGGGCTGATCTGGGAGGTGGTTCCTTGCAGGGAAGCTAAACAGAGGAACATTTAGTTTGTGGATCCCAACTGGGTTTAGTCATGAGCTAAACAAAGTTACTCAGCACTGTCGAGAGTGAAGTGCTTCTGGCCGTGTCTAAAAGCAAAATATAGGTGCTTAGGTACTTTAGGCACCTCTAGGGCTAGACAGCAGCTCAGCAAGGTTTTTGAGGATCTAAATTTTTGATTTAGGTGCTAAACTGCTAATTTAGATAGATAAGTCCTGCTTAAGATTTTTTGTGGGTCTAGTCCAGAGTTACTTAGAGGATTAAGTCCCATTGTCAAATGTCACTTAGGTACCGAGGAGTCAAAGCCCCATTAAAAGTCACTATTTCTAATATTCACTGTTGACTTTTAAGGAGATTTTGGCTCCTCAGTGAGGAAGCCACTTCTGATGATGGAACTTGGCCATCTAGGGCACTCAGTTCCTAGCAAGACAGAATGGAATAACACCCAACTACAAAATACTAATGTAAAAAATGTAGGCCTGGTTGACTTGCCCAAGATTATGCACAAAGTCTTTGGCAGAACAGGGAAATGAATCTGGGTCTCCAATGTCCAACATGCATATTCTAAACACTGGACTATATTCCTTTGTAAGAGCTGTGATAGAGCCCTTAAGATCATGCAGTTTTGTGGGTGAGAACTGTTCCATAATACATGGTTCAACTGCTGAGATGAAACCAGTCTAATCCATTTAGGTAACACAGAAATGGTAGCGCATATATATGTATGTGTGTGTGAATATATATATATATATATATATTTATATATATATAAATCTGTGGCATGATATATGAAGCGAGTGGTTTCAGAATTTAAGCTTTGCAGTTACCTAGAAAAAAGTAGCATTGAAATAAAGTCAGCAAGAACTCAAATCCTATTTCCATATATATTGCTGGTCTTATCAGTGTTTTGTCTAAAATGTTCAAGTAATCTTAATTATCTGAACTACAATCAAACCCAAAAATCAGCACTGTGCTGCATCTTATTAAAATGCAGGGTTTGGGATAATGTTGCTTTGGAAAGTCTCATGTGTATGCCATAAATTAAACTTGGAAGACTCAAATAAATTACTTTTCCAGCCAAATTATTTCCTCATGTGAGAAACAGAAACATCTGAAAACTTTCCTTATAATGGGCACATTTGGATCCAATTTCTGAAAAGTGATAATTACGATAAATGAATATACATGGCTTTTTTCAGGGGCATTATCTAGGAACTGGTGCATGTGACTTGCATACAGGCCTGTCTCTCAGATCACGGTCTGTCTCAGAACTCATGCTGATTGATTTTAAACACTTCATTCGCCTGTATACACGTCAGCTTCAGTGCAGTGGCAACGCTTGTTGCATTAAAGTGTGAATTTACAAGGTTAATAAGTGCGCTGCATCATGCTGTTGCTCTTTACAGTCATTCGCCCAAGGTGAAATGGGGAACATTTAGAAGCTTCTCTTGACATACTTTGTCTACTCTTTAGGAACTTTGATATTATCTGCTCCAGCGTCTCAAGCTCAAATGCTTGGCATACAGCAAGCCAGCCTGATGAAACACATCCCATCTACTTACTCTTTTAGCTTGGCTTTAATTTTTCCTAATCATAAATTTGTGGTCTAAGCCGTGAATACGAAATCGCAATTAATCTTTCTCGTTACTCATAACTCGTATTATTATTATTACTTCTGTTACAGGGATGCCCTGAAACCCCAGCTGAGATTTGGGACCCTATTGAGCGAAATAATGCACACGGGAATAGCAACAGGTTGTGCTATACAGAGGATCCTGTAATGTAAGTAGACAAAAGTGAGAGAAAGGAAACTCTGGTGTTATTAACCTTATTTTACAGAGGGGAACTTGGTTGTGGCAAAGATGAGAATTAAACCCAGATCACGTGAGTCTGTAGTCTTAATTTATAAACCATCCTGCTTCTCTCTCTCTCTCTGAATCTTAAGTCTGTATTTCATGACATTAGCAGTTCTTATTTATGGTCCCAGGCTGCCAGTTAAATAGAAATCAAGCTTTATATCATCTGTAAAGAAATTAGCTTACACACTTGACAACAAATTGTATTTGCATTACCATCTGAAATCTAGCAACACCTGGATCAAATAAAACCCTACTTAAATTTAACATCAATGCTTTTTTAAGAGCTGTGAAACTATTTGTTAGGGTCTTTGTGTGAGTGGTTTTCAAGGGACTTAAAAGACAGAAGACCAAATTCCTTCTGTAAAAAATGCAAGATGTTTTCCCTATATTTGCTGTCATATTTAGAGGGGCAGACCTGTAGAAAGTGTGAAGTTACAGATGAGCATTAATTAGGATGAAGAAGTGGGGCTATGTAAACTAGGAAGGAGGTGCTTTTGGTCTCATTAGGAATTGATTCCTTTCGTAATCAAACTTCATTTTCAGTAGAGCTTCTTTGTCAAATGAGGTCGGCAGAGATGAGATAAGCCTGTGGTGAAATGCAGTCCTTGCTGTTTCAGATCCCTCTTAGATGGCTGCCTGGAACGACATGACTCATATTAAAGGAACAGAAAAATAGGTCAGGGGTTCTCAGTACCAAATAATTTAAGTTTTGATAAAGAATACGGATGGTTAAACGTCACAGCAAATTGAAATATTTCTGAAATGCAAATAAAATCTTACTTTAACACAGAGGATATAGTAATAACAATATTTGCATTGCCTTACTATGTTTTCATCCTAGAGACCCAAAGCATTTTTTGGACATGAAAATAATTAAGCCTCACAAGCCACTGCCTCTGATATTTCAGGTGATATATATTTTTAAAAATGGTTACATTAAGGTCCATTTTTGTTGGCAATTAAAAATAGACAGAAACCCATCTGTATTTTATTCTAGTCTACTCTGATCAGTATGAACTCTGAATACCTGACTTGTATCTGATATAAGTTTACCCAGCATTGAAATACAGCCCCCTTGATGCAGAAAGACTAGCTACAGTATTTAGAAGGAGAATTGCCCTATTGATTGCTACATTCCATGTTTATTGAGGCATACGGAAGAGAACCACCTCTGAGATATCAAAATGGCATTTACACAGCTTTTTACCAGGTAGGGGTTACACCCTATTTCACTTTAAATGGCACCAAGATAGATGCATACATGCAATGATTGGCACTTACGCAGATGTAGTTGTGCTCACCCTGCATTTTCCTTCTCCACGGGCTCAGTAGGTTGCAGTCTGGCTGCTTTGGGTACACAGGGGTTACAGAACTGCCAGGCACACACACAATATCCCAAAACATTCATCATGGAAAAGCTAAATGTGAGGGGTTGAGGGACCTTTCAGACTAAAGCAGGGGTGTCCAACCTTTTTGAATGTGGGTCCGGATCACGAACTTTTTATCAGTCAGTGATCAAGCCTTGTGCTTGGCTTGCTGTGCTCAAGGCTGGGCTAGTGGGGTGAACTTTCATTGGCATACCCAGCTGCAAAGTAGCAGACTAGGCATTGGTTAAAATAACCTTCCCAAAATAGTCTTGGAGACTAGCTTAGCTGAGTCACCAGGCTGAAAACAGGTCACCTGGTCTAACGTCAGGTTGGTGGCAACCACAACACAACCAGCCCTACTGTGTTATAGCTCAGAGAAATAGAGAGGAAAGGGGGAAATGGAAACAACAGCTGATCTGGCAAAAGCCTCTCTTGTTTGTACTTTATCCAAAGATCTGATAACTTATCTCATAGTACACCAGCTACTGCATTGAAGAGGATGAAGCAGAGCTACTGTTGTGTTTGTTCTCTTTTCTGGACACCATGCTTTACAGGCAATAGATAGCTAGTTAATCACTCCTCAGTGCTGGCTGAAGCTTGCTGTGCAAACACAGCCAGAAAAGCAGGGAGTGGCAAGTTAGTTTAGCAATCAGAAAGGCCCATAAATCATTACTCTTGCTGCAGCTGTGGCCTATGGGTTCAGCACTAAGACTGGGAGTCAGGCAAGCTGAACTATATTTCCAGCTCTACCACGGACTTACCATGTAACTTCGGGCAAACTGCTAATGCCAGATTTGGAAAGGGACTGGGCGCCTACTGGTTCTATGAGAGTACCTGACGACCCCATGAGGCAGCAGGCATCTTGCCACCGGTCAAATAAGACCTTGGGAAGAAATTTCCAACAGCTTCTTGCCAATGGGAGGAGGTAGAGATTAAAGAGAAAGACCTCTTCCCCTTTTCTTTTTGTCCATGTGTTAACTGACAAGGCACAGAACAGAGCCTGAAAACCTCGCTGTATTTCCAGTACCAGCCCTCTGCTCACAGAGGTTAGAACAGCGAGGGAGTGGAACAGACTGTCTAGGGAAGTTGTGAATTCTCCATCATCGGAGGTGTTCAAAAAGATGTTGGACAGCACTGGTGACCCAAAAGTAGGTCTCAAGAATATATGAAAGAGTCATGAGCAAACTTTAAAAATGGGTTCTCCTTAAAAGGAGAAAAACTTATAACTGTGGCTTTTCTCTTGTGGGCTGGCAGAGTTCCAGCCTGCAAGGGGCTACTTGGG
>NW_005843671.1:9642-49097 GCF_000455745.1 Alligator sinensis | reverse complement strand
CCATCTATGTTTACAAATGGGTCCTGGTACAAGAAAGGTTGAGAACCACTGATCTAGACTGGGGTAGGCAATTATTTGAGGCAGAGAGGAGCAACATAGGGCACAACCCTTGCTCCTCAGGCTCCCGGTGGTGAGCCAGATAGGATCAATTGGTGGGCTGGATACAGCTCGTGGGCCATATTTTGTCTACCCCTGATCTAGGCATAGCTATGCCTATGTTCTACTGTGGGTACTTCTTATGCTTCTGGGCTTTGCTGGTTGTCCCCACCCCCACCCTTCCCCTTTCTGCTATATGTGCCAGGGTGTTTTTAAGTCTTCCTCAGAGGTACTGGGTGTTGGCTACAGCCGAGGCTAGGGACTTTGACTGGGGTGTGCCAATGCTCCTTCTGGGACCAAATCCAGAGGTTTTTGGCTAGAGGGGTATGTCCAGAGGTAGGCAACCCCTTCCATAGGTGCCAGAGCATAGCCCACAAAGGCATTTTGCTTGGCACGTGTGCCTCGGGGCAGACTTCAGGGGAAGGGCCAGGGCTGTGCTGTCACAACAAGGATACAGCCCCTCATGGCTCCCCCACTGTCTGCCACTGGCACGCCAACATTTTACAAGTCAAGGCTGTGGGTGTTTTTGGCACTGCCCAAAAAATGCTGCCGAGCCCTGGTCTTGCCCCTCTGCTCGGGGTCCCACTGATTGCCAACTTTGGAGTCAGGAAGGAATTTTACCCCCTGGTCAGATTAGAGCAGACTGTGGAGGTTTTTGCCTTCCTTTGTAATACTCCAGCACCTGGCTTCTGGGACGTGGGCACAGCCAGCTCCCAGGAGGGAAGACCAGGCTTTGAGGTTAAAGCCTCGGCCCCAGGAGATGGGGGTCAGAGCTGAGCCTCCTTCCCCTGTGACACACAGGTGCTGGGAGCCCACAGTCACCGGCCTGGCCCTGCAGGAGGCACCGTCTTCCCGCCCCGCCCCTGGCCCCAGCCCGACCCAGCCCGGCCCTACCTGCGGTGCCCTGGCTGGGCAGGAGGCGGCAGAGGCAGACGACGAGGGCGAGCCTGGCCACCATGACACCTCCATGGGTCCGCATCGCCATGCCAGGCTGGGCTGGAGGGATCTGGAGCCGGGGCCAGGGCCAGGGGCCGGGTGGCATCTCGGCGCACAGTGAGTGCAGGCTCCGCCTGAGCCTGGGGCCACCCCATGCGGCGCAGTCAATGCCGACAGCCCGGCAGGAGGAAGCACCTGCCCACGCCACTCCGTCTCCACCTCCACCAGTGGAGGTGGCGGCCAAGCTGGGCTGCCTCTCGCCTGTGTTTGGGGAGCGGTGAGTCGCTTGGGCTGGGAAGCGGTGGCTTCCCCACGTGGTGCTGGGGATGGGAGGAGACAGGCCGGGTCTGCACTCCTCTTCCCACCGCATCAAGTTGTTGCGATGCGTGTGGGAACCTTGTCCCTTCCCCAGTCTTTCAGCAGTCATTAGGAAGCTGCTGAGGGGCTGAGGGAGGGACAAGGGGCAGGAAAGAAAGTAAACTGTTTACTTTTGTTTCCTGTTGCAGTACCGCAGGCCACAGAAAATGCTTTGGCGGGCCACATGGTGGCCCGCGGGCCGTATGTTGGACAAGCCTGGCCTAAAAGCTTAATGGTTAGGGTACTTGCTCAGAAAGCAGAAGACTTGGGTTTATGCCCCTCTTACCCAGAGGAGATTTGAACCTGCGTTGTCGTCTTCTCTGGAAAGTACCCTAACCCCTAGACCACAAAACAGAAATGGTTAGGACTCCTTTCCAGGCTGCCTCTTGATGCTACACCTACTACACCTTGCATTTACTAGGCTATAGGGCTAAAAGAGCCAAAGGGACCTTTTCCTTCTCCTCACTTCTGGCAGATATGTTCACAGCATGATCCTATTCCTCCCTAGATGGAAAGGGAATCCAAACTGTCCCTAAGGGACAGACCTCACTGTTACATGACTACATGAATGCCACTTAGGCACGTAAGGGTGAAATAGGATTTAGCATATGCATGAAGTGTGATCCTATGCCAATTTGCACAGCATCCATGAAGCTGGTAAGATGCTTAGAATTATTTTTTGCCTCTCTTTTGGGATGGCAAGATCCCTAGATATCTTGACTTGGGCATGCCAAGAAGCAAAAAGAACAGTCACCTACACATCTAACTCCTGACTAATCTCCATTGTAATCCAGTTCTGTCTGGGAAATACCTAGATTCTTTGTAAGTCTGATTTCTTAGATGGAGGAAAAACATACCAAACACCTGTTCAAATGTTTCAAGGCAATGCATGAAGCTCAGAGATGGAGGACGACACATTCACCTTTTTCCCCATAGCCTTTTGGTTTGGGTTAGTGCCCAGAAAGACTTTGTGGACTTCATTCAACATGAGGGCCTGTGCAAACTACATCACCATTCTCAGGGAAGTGCCTTCTGCCCCAGGCTGTGGGCTATGTAGGATTAAGGACATCCTTCACCTGTCCTGTTGTAGATGGGCCATGGGGAAATCAAGAGTGTAGATTCACAGGGCCAGAGGAAGAGCAAATAAAAGGGAGCGTGACACAGTGTTTTCCAAGGCAATGAAGGTGGGAACCTGTTTCTAGTGCTCATTATGCATTTTGTATTAAGTAAGCATTGTTTTAAATACATGAGGAGCATTGGCAGCAGGAGTCATTTATTGTAAAATGCATCTCCCAGTGATTAAGGCCAAAACCACCATACATCCAGGGAACCAAGATTCCTGGGGCCAGGAGAGCCAATGAGAAGGGGCACAAGTCTGTAACCTGGACAGTCACCTGGAAGGGAGGGCTCCTGGCTTCTGGTCCCTGTTCTCTGGACTGCTCATGATTTTTGCATTAAATAGTCATAGGATAAAAGAAACCAGAAATAATCCTGATGGTAGGGACCACAACCAAGGCTTGTTTGTGTTTTTCATCCAACAATTCTCCAATGCATTAACAGCATTCCCAACAGGCCTGAGGATGCACGTCTCTTCCCTTGTGCTTACTCTTCTGTCCCCATGACTCTTGCATTCTTCAATATCTATTGGCCCAGCTTCCGCAGGATAAGATTACCATATTTACTCATAAAAAAGATGAGATTTTTCCCCCAGTCAGCAGGGGGGAAAAAGCCCCTCATATTATATTTGCATACAAGAAAACCTCATTGAATATATTGCTTATCATTAAATTGCTGCCAAAAAGCAGCATGTGCTCAATAATCAAGTTTAAATACAGCCAACATTTGATTAAATGTGGCCAACACTGAGCATGACTATAAAACACAGTGCCCATATTGGGCAAACATGGTGATGCAAACCTTTTTTTTTTTAACAAATCTTATTAAAACCACACTTATTACCAGTATATGATGGATGTCATCATATGCTGCCCAGCACAGTGGTAGCTTCTCCTCTCCTTAGCTTGCTCATGAGTGCTAGCGTTTGTTAAACACTGGACTCTTAATTAAGCAAATGAGTGTGTTACTCCTTTCATAACCGAGCCCAGGGAAGGTACATTTCTAACATGGTGGGTGACTCTGAGCAGGTGTTCACTTGCAGCCCAGCGCTACCCCACTGCAAAAACAAATGAGCAGACTCTTTAATTAAACTGAAAACCACAGGACTGTATTAATAATAACAGACAACAACAATACTTACAATAATTACAAGATTATTTACAATGGCAAATAAGAAAACAGAGAGAGAGAGAGAGAGAGAACAGAACAGAAGGGAGCCCCTCAGTCTGAAAGCTGCAAACAATGTGACAAGTTACACTAGCACAGACACAGAGGCATGAATGACGTGTGCCCCCGGCAGCTAGGGAGGCATGGCGGCAATGGGAGCGTGGTGGTGGCGGGATCGCAGTGACGGTAAATGGGGGAGCTCCTGCAGATGCCACTGGTGCTCTCGGTGGTGGTGGCGGGGGTGGCGAGTGCTGACCAGGGGTCAGCGACTACCCACAGACACTGCCAGCAGTGTCGGTGGTGGCCAGCAGGGATTGTGGACCACTCTCAGATCCCACCAGCGGTGTCGTTGGCAGGGTAGTGAGCAGTGACCTCCTACAGGCACCGCCAACAGTGTTGGTGGTGCCTTTTTGTAGGGTGTGCATTGCCATGCTCAGGGGGTGCATGTGCACCAGCGTGCACCCCCTACACATCGCCCCTGCACGGAGGCTATGGACAGACATTACAGATAAACCAGTTTAAGTGATCAGAAACTGGTTTAAACCTGTAACAGAACATAAGTTCAGCACACATAAACCAGTTATGGCCAAAACTGGTTTGAGATAAACCTGGTTGAATGTAGAATCAGACTTAAGTGATTTGGCTCAAACCGGTTTATGCAATGTCTGTCCCAGACCTCTTCCTGGTTTAACTTAAACCAGAGTCCCCCAGCATCCGGGCATGCGCTCTGGGCTGGGCTCTCTGCTCCAGCCCAGTGGGGCTGTCTCTGCTCTCTTGCTGCTCAGCCAGAGCAGGGAGAGGCAGGGGCGGAGGTCTAGCCAGAGAGGGGTTTAATTCCCCACTCCCTGTGCTACTGGCAAGGACTAGAGCCAGGTCTGCCGGGCACTCCCCACCGGCTGCAGCAGCAGCCAGGCACCCTGGCCTCTGAGGCAGAGGGGGGCAGGGAGGAGAGTTAGTCTCCCCTCTACCTCCACTGGGAGCTGGGTCTGCCTGCTGTCACTGCTGCACTCGCTCCCTGTAGAGGAATAAGCCCCCCGCTGTCCCCTCTGCTGGATGTCAGTGGGGGGCTGCGCTGTTGAGTGGGCAGAGCTGTGGTGGGCTGTGTGTGGCAGTACCGGTATCCAGAGTGGGCCAGAGCCCTCCAAGCCCCCTGCAGTGCTACCGAGCTTCACAGCAGCTCTGTCAGCCCCACGGTCTCCCACCGGGAAAGGGCTTGCGCTCCACGACATTATGACAGGGGCTGCTGCTCCCATCAAAGTCCATGCCCCTTCCTGCTGCAGCAGCAGGCAGGTGGGGGCATGGCCAGATGCCGGCTGGCAGGGCCCCTGGGGTGGGGCAAGGATGGGGGTTATTCCCTTTGCATCTGGTGGAGGGGGCAGCAGGGGGCTTATCTCCCCACAGGGAGTGACTGCGGTGGTGACAGTGGTCAGACCTGGCTGCCAGTGGGGGTAGAGGGGAGATTAACCCTCCTCCCTTGCCCCCTTTGCCTCAGGGGCCATGATGCCCCACTGCTGCCACAGCACGGACAGAGCACCTGGCAGACTCAGCTCCAGTCCTTTCCAATGGGACAGAGAGGGGGGAAAACCCCTCTCTAGCCACATGCCCACAGCACACTTCCCTGCAGCTGAGGGCCAGCAGTAGCACCCCTGGTGCCTGGCCTGAGCAACTGCAGGCATGCGCCCACATTGTTTCAGTCCAGAGAGCATGTTTGTCCTGTTACTAACTGGTTCAGCCTAGGCAGGCTAGACTAACCTGCAAAGGTGGAATCAATTTAGGCTCCAGCTTTTTGAATGTCTGTCCCTACCCAGAGAACCTGGTTGTTACAAAGTTTTGGGCCCTGTGATTACAATGAGCACTGTACAGATTCCCCACCTTTCCCAGGAGATTTCCCCCTTTTCGGGGTACTCTCTCTTTCAATCCAGGGAACAGGTGATACATCACCACAAGAGTGTTGGTGCACTAGCACTGGTCCTGGTCTATGGTTGCCCTCCCAGAGGGATTATCAGGGAGTCTTGCTGTGCCTGGGATACACACTCACCTCCAATTGCTCCACAGACACTAACAATCACCAAACACCCTTCATCTAAGACTCACCAGACCTCAAATTTGCAAGTTTCTTTCTTCAGAGATGCTCCAAACTCACACAAGGCACACACGTTCCTCACACCCAACTCTCTCACACACACACTGAGTAAAGCTCCTTTTTAATCCTCAAAATCACTCAACATTTACAATCGAATCACATTTCCAGGGCACCTGCCCCTCAAACACCCATCCAACTGGCAAGACAAACATCACTCTTTATACTTCTGACCAATCATTATTCACTTTACTTCAGAAAATAGCAGTCAACACTTTTGGCACCAAAAACCCCTGTTTCCGGGTCTCCACTGCATGTGCTAATGTATGTATATGGATCAGTCCCGCCTCAGAGGGGAAAAGTTCACTGCAGAACCTTGACTTACTGCGCATGTGCAGGAGGTTAGATAGGCATCTAGCTGGGGTCATCTAAACCCAGCACTCTTTGCTGCCTATGCAGGGGGTCGGACTTGATGATCTATTGAGGTCCCTTCCAACCCTAGCATCTATGAATCTATGAAGCTATGACTTGAGCTCAGGTGCGACTGGTGACCTGTGAGAGAGGTGGGGTGGGTGGAGCCTCACACCAGGAGTGACCTGCTCAGCTAGGGACAGCGGGGCCATGCGGGGATTCCTCGCCACTGTGAGCTGCCCTGGTGATGCACCCCTGCGCCTGCCATTGCTTTGAAGAGCCCTGTGCCACTCCCCTCACTGCAGCCCCATGCACAGGGGGAAGCGGGGGGCAAGAAGTGGCGAAGAGGATGTTTTCTGTGCAGCTCCTCTGCTCCCCGCAGCACCGGGTCATGGGGGGAGAAGGAAGATGGCAGGGAACAGCAGCCCCCCTCAAAGCAGTGGCAGGTGCAGGGGGTGTATTGCCAGAGAGTGGTGGTGGGGAATCCCTGCGCAGCCCCACTGTCTCCAGCTGTGCCGGGTCATGCCCACAGGGCTCAGGGAGCCCCAGGGGAGGAAAGCAGGATGGGAGCTCGAGCCCATAGCCTGCACCTGCCCCAAGTATAATTCTGTGGGGCATGGGTCCCCCCTGCCCCCCTGGAGTGTACGTGGCAGTGAGGAACTGGCCCTCCCCCTCCCCCAGATGAGCCACCTGTAGCCCTGTCCTGCTCCCCACTGGGGCCCTGCAGCTGGGCATTGAATGAACCACCTTGCTGGGCAGCAGCCCCCTGGCCCTCCCTACAGGGGCCTCAATCCCTCTTTCCCCCATCTACCTGCTGGAGCTGCTCTGCAGGCTACCTGGGGCCTGTGCATGTCTCTGCACGTGGCGCCCCTGGCTTTCCGCTTTCTTCCTAGCAGCTCTTTACCTAGGCTGGGGCGTCAGCACAGGCACCCTGCTGCCTGCTTAAACAAGTGGTTATTGTCATCCGTTCTAACTGTTGAAGTGTTTCTACTGCGCATGTGCTACTCAGGCGGTAAGGAGATTGCCCCAAGGTGCTTGCTGCTCGTACGCAACTTTTTGTTGTGTATGTGTACTGCATGAGTATAATCATGATCATGACATTGATCGTGTCATTTTGAAACTGGTGGGGTGGCACCTGAGCCCCCCCTATTGACCAGCTGCCACTGCTTGAGCTTTTAACATCACTTCACCTTCAGATTAGTTAGGCCAGGGGATGTGCAGTACCGTGCACTCTACAGGTTGGAATCCTGCACGACTGCTGCACAACGTGGAAACATTACTTTCAACTTACAACATTTCACATATTGGGCATCTCTGTTTTACCAAAATTTCATATTGCAAAAACAACTATGTATTGAAAAACATGCAACTACATATATTAAACCATTAAAAAACATACATCAGCTTCTTACAAAAAAACCCTTACAGAACTCTTTTTCTTTATACAGAATTTCATAGTTTCATAGTAGCTAGGGTCAGGAGGGACCTGAACAGATCATCTAGCCTGCCTCCCCCCCCCCCCCCCTGCCACAGGCAGGAATGAATGCTGGGTTCACAAGACCCCAGACAAGTGATCATCCAACCTCCTCTTGAATTTGCCCGTGGTAGGGGTGAGGACCACTTCCCTGTGAAGTTGGTTCCAGATTTTGGCTTCCCTAACTGTAAAATATTGCCTTCTGAACTCCGACCTAAATCTATTCTGCATCAGCTTATGACCATTGTTCCTCGTCACCCCAGGTGGTGCTGGGGAGAAAAGAGCTCTACCTATTCACTGCTGATCCCCGCTGATGAGCTTGTAGGCAGCCACCAGGTCTCCCCTCAGCCTCCTCTTGCTGAGGCTGAACAGGTTCAGGTCCTTCAGTCTCTCCTCATAGGGCCTGTCCTGCTTCCCTCTCACCAAGTGGGTGGTCCTCCTCTGAACCCTCTCCAGGCTGGCCACATCCCTTTTGAAGTGCAGTGCCCAGTACTGGACACAGTATGCTAACTGTGGCCTGACCAAAGTCACATAGAGGGGGAGTATCACCTCTCTGGACCGGCTTGAGATGCACTTTGGATGCATGACAAGGTATGGCTGGCCTTGCTGGCTGCGGTCTGGCATTGGCGGCTCATGTTCATCTTGGAGTCAGTAACGACTCCAAGATCCCTTTCCGCCTCTGTGCTTTCAAGAGGGGAACTCCCCAGCCTGTATGTATGCTGTGGATTCCTTCTCCCAAAGTGCAGCACCCTGCATTTGTCTACGTTGAACCTCATCCTATTCTCATCTGCCCACTTTTGTAGTCTGTCTAAATCTAGTTGCAGCCTCTCTCTCCCTTCAAGTGTGTCCACCTCGCCCCGCCTCTTAGTGTCATCAGCAAACTTGGACAGCGTGCTTTCCCCCCCCTCGTCCAAGTCGCTGATGAAGAGAGACTCATGAAAAACTATTACCTCAGTAACCACCTGAAACTCTGCCCTTCTCAACAGTTCTTTCTGTTGGTTTAGTGAAACAAGTGTGTCCAGTTCTTTTTCCTCCACTTCTTCTCTGCCTCTTCTCTGATCTCTTCCTTGTCCCGATCAATGTAGCATTTCAGTTCATGCCAGCTTCAGGCACTCTCTTGCAGTGAAAGCCAATCCCTTAAAAACCCAGAGGTTTCTTACTTTCCATGAACTAGTTTTAAAATATGCTAATAAATACCTTAATAACATTTCTTCCAGTTCCTTTGGTATTAGCCCATATAGTTCCATCTGCCTTCCTGGTAACAGCAGGTTTATTTTGATGATACTTAGAAAGTGGCAGACCCTTTTCCATACCCCTTTGCATATATGTACTTCCAAAACACATGTCCCACCATTTCTTCTCCCCAGCACCTCTTCCTTGGGCACCTGTATGAGCTCATCAAGCCCCGTATGTGTTGTACTTCTCTCACTGGCAAGATATTCCCCTCCTTTACTGCCTTGCATACCACTCTAACATATTTAGCATAGATGAACAATCCCAAGTGCAGCACCCCCAGCCCCCATCTAAGCCCTGGCTGGAATAGTCTAGTTGGGGATGGTCCTGCTTTGAGCAGGGGTTTGGACAAGATGATCTTCTGAGGTCCCTTCCAACCCAAATTTTCTACGATTCTATTTCTCTTGTTTTTTTATACTTCAGATCCACGCCATCCTTTCTCTTTTGGCATTCCAGGAAAACACACACATTTCCCTCTGTATTTTTGCCAGCTGCCACCACATCAGTGGGAATACACTTCCCACATGTAGAATAATCAGCAATAGCACAGCCTTAACCATTGCCACATTTCTAGCAAAGGACAATGTTCTTCTAGACAATAATCCAAGCATTTGCCATATCCTTGCCATCACCTTTTCCCATGCAGTGTTACCTTGCCCCTTGGTGTTCATTGGGATCCCTAAGACTCTGATTTTTCTCTCTTATTTGAAGGCCCAACTTCTCCAAGTCCCTCCTGTTCCCCACTCCCATTATGGTGCTTTTCGATCTATTAATTTAGCACCTGTTGCTTTTCCATACTCTGATGTATGCTTTAGCGCCCTTTCCATCAAAAGTCTATCTCTAACTACTACATTTATATCATCTATGTATAATACACATTTTACCCCCCACCCCTAGCATGTTTACTCCACTTATGATGTTGTCGTTCTTATTCTTTGTGCTAACGGTTCCATGGCTCACACAAATAGTAGTAGTGACAGGGGGTACACTTGTCTCTCCCCTACATAGATGTCAAAGGCCCTATTTAGGTGCTCATTAATTTGGACTTGACTCTCTGCTTCTCTATACAATAGCCTTATCCAATGTGATGGGCTAGCTGGCAGTGACTTAGCCCAGGGGTTTTGAAAGGGTAAAAGAAGATTGGAGGACTTGGGATTCCCTTTCCTCACGAATCAGGCCCCAGAGACTCACCCTCCCTGTCCCCCGATTGGCCCCTTGGGTCACCTGGAGGGAGATAAAAGGGGCAGCACGGCTGACTCAGGGGAGACCAGCGAGGGACCACAAGGAAGGAGCTTCAAAGAGCTGGTAAGAGCTGGGCCAGTGGGGCGGGAGCATTTGCCCCAGAAGAGCCTGAAGCAGTTGGCCCCTTAGCAGCACGGTGTGTGGCCGGCAGGAGAGGCTTCCTGCTGGACTCCAGGATCCCCTACGAGAGGCTGTGGTCAGCAGGAGAGGCTCCCCAGCTCCAGCAAGGATCTGAGCAGCGACCTGAGAGGTTCCCAGCTCAGCTTCCAGCTCCTCCAATCAGAGGCCAGGCAGCTCGACATGAGGCTGGGGCTCTGGGAAGGTCAAGACCCCTAGCAGCTTGGCCTAGTACTGGCTGTGTGGCACAGTTTCTGCCTGCCCTGTGGTAGATCTGAGTTCAAGTCCCAGCTGTGGTGACTTGAGGTGAAGGAGCTAACAAGGAGAAATTTGTTGTAGTAGGAAGTGGCCATTGTGTTTTCTCCCCCTCCAGGTACCCAGGCCCTATATGCTTTGTCATTTGACATTTTGTATTTTGTGCCTTTTAAATTCAACCAAGCAGTATTGTTTGTTCTGCTGTTTGTGTTTTATATTTTGTTAACCCTGTCTTTTGTCAACCAGATGAATATGTCTATGATTGAAAGCGTCTAACCTTTGTTGAATCCTGTCCCCCTCGGGGCATTGTAGTGTCCCCTATACCCCATGGTTTATACTGGTTCTGGTCCCAGTACTGTTCTCTCATTAAAAGGTATATGGTTAAGTCCCCAGTGGTGGTCTGGCTCTGCTTTATAGGGGAGGAGAGTCCCTACACCTCCCACAGCGCTTGTGCACCTGCTTTGATCCATTCAATTGGAGAGCGGGTACCTCTTGGAGTACCGCTAGGGTTACACCAGTATATAAATTTCTCTAGGAACCCCATTTTTCCTAGCACCCCATCACCAGTTAATGTTGCCCTTATCCATAGTTTTCACTCTGAACTGGCATCCTATGGTGTTTCTTCTGTATCTTCCCACCATGGCACTCCAAGGGGGCCGACTTTTCATCACACCCCGAATGAAACTTTTCCAGTTGCCCACACTTTGTCTCCCACCCTCCTCTGCTCTTGTCCCTCTGGCCTTGTCTCTCTCACTGCAACCTTCTTTGCCGCTACCTCTGTTGCTAGCTCTGCTGTTGGTCCTACCTTCACCTTTGCTGTCTTCTTTTCTCTCCACTTTTCTATCTTTATCCATGTTCCCTCTGCCTCCAGACCTTTCATTTCTCTTTCGATCTCCTGCTTTTCATTTCCTTTTCTACCTCTTGGCTATCAGCCACCACTGCCATTGTTCTGGGTTTCAGGCTTCCCTCCTACAGTCCTGCCATCCTGACCTTCCACGCTCTCTTCCTTTGCCATTAAAGCATTGATCAAGCTCCCTGCAGATAACTTCATCTTAGTCAAATAGGAACCTGCCATAAGAATAGCTTAGTATAAAACATTTGAATAAGATATACAGTAGTACTTATTGTGTACAGTCCCTCTTAGCACCAACTCTTTTTCTTTTCATGGTAAATCACTACATTGAATACATTTTTGCTTCCTCTTCACTCACATAGCTGAGCTGCTCCTTTCTTTCCCATTTCCAATGGTTTCTGTTTCTTTATCAGCCCTGAATGTCTGGCAAACATGACCAAATGGGGCCCCAAACATTTTACCCCAAATCCCTCTGTTGCCCCCCTCTTTCAGCCTGTCACATGTGATTAGTGTGACCCCACTCTCCATGAGATACAGCTGAGCCCTGTGCTGCATCTGCAGATACATTTTTGGAGGATCCCAGGACTCATGACAAGAACATGTGGTTCCAGTCATGAGTGGGGGGTTAATTAGCACATGGATCCTTTGTGGGGCGTATCTGGACTATACACACACTGTGGAGTCGCCATGACTTGAAACACTTTTAACTCTGCTGGGGCCCAGCTCAATGAACTATATGGTACACCATGAACCTTTTGGCTTTGGACTAATATCACGTATAGTTTGTACTACATATACAAAAGTGCTCCTTAAAAGTGTGTTTATGGAGTACCTGTGCTAAAACTTGCAACAGCTCAACAAATGGTAAAATGCATCAATTGTGGATGAACTAAGTCTATGGGTACTTGTAGTAATTTTCCTATATGCAAATTACTGCAAGCCTGTTATTTCCAAGTCAGTGAGTGTGTCTACATGCGCCATTAGGGGGCAACAATAAACTGCAGGGGGCAGCAATAAACTGCAATAAACTTCAGATCAATAAGTTTATTGCTCTGCTGTTTATTGCTCCTAGGAAGTTCCCGGGTGCGCGTCTGTATATGCACCTAGAGCAGAGCACACTGAGCCGGGTTGCAGCAGCCCCAGCTGGCAAGAGGTCCAGAGGGTCAGCATGCCAGCCTGGGGCTGTTCCAACTGGGTTCAGTGTGCTGTGGACGGGCTGTCTGGAGCCTGTGGGGGCTCCAGCATGGGGCTAGCTGGCAAGCAGCCCGGGCACTGAAGCACCCTTATGTCCCAGCCAGCCAGGTCAGCATCTATACATGTACTGCTGCAGATAAAAAAAACTCTGCAGCAGGGCAGGACTTGTATTTACAAGTGCTGTGGAGTTCATTAGTTTTGTGCACAACTCTGCTGTGGAGCTAATGAGTTTTGTGAGCTTTAATAGGGGCACATGTGTACATGCTGAGGCATTTATTGTACATTTACTGAGGCAACTGCCCAGTAAGCATCTCATGTAGATGTGCCCAGTGATTTCAAATGTATCCCTCACTTCCGTATGCTTAGGGAGAGCAGGATCTGACAGAAAGGAGAGAGAGGGCTGAAGGGGGAAGAAACTGAAGGCGGGCAGAGGACAAGGGGGCTACCTAACCCCCCAGATTTATGTTCCTTTCTGTAGCTATGGGAGGCAGACATATACAAGATAAACCTCCAATAATTAGATTCTATACCTGGAAAATTATAACAAGGTCATACATTTTCCATATATAGAATCTAATTATTGCAGGTTGTCTTACATTTAGGGGTGTCTTATATTCAAGTGTCCAGGCAGTGCCAGGACAATTTTGCAATATCAGAAGATTCCCTTTTAACTAAGCAGCAACACAGAAGTGGCCTCCCTGGACCAACCTGGTATCTTTTATTAGACCAACTTAAATAGTTGGGAAACAATTTTTAAGCAAGCTTTCGGGTCCTTAGACCAACACGGCTACAACCTACACCTCTCTGGGCCAGGCAGTTTTCCAGCTGATGAGCTGTTGTGGAGAAGCTTGTTCTATTGCAGCTCATTCTGCTGGATTGGCAGCCTTGGACTGTCATGTCCAGGGTCTGGGGCATATGCATAATGGGTCTGGGACAATGCATAAACCGGTTTGAGCCAAATCAGTTAAGTTTGATAGTGCGTTCAACCCGGTTTATCTCAAACCAGTTTCAGCCATTTTCAAATTGGTTTATGTGCACTGAATGTCTGTTCTGTTACAGGTTTAAACCAGGTTCTGATCACTTAAACCGGTTTATGTGTAATGTCTATCCCTGGCCCAGCAGTCAGTTTACACTGAGATTCTAAGAAAGGAACCAATGGATGTGAACCTTTGTCCCAAGCCCAACAAAATATTGGCTGCTTTATATAGTCATTTTTCCTTTAATTTTTCATGCAATTCCTTAAATCTTAATTTTGTAAATCAGTGTCTAAACCAGTGATTTGCAACCAGGGTGCCTTGAGATCCTTTCAAGCAGTGGTGCCCAACCTTTTCACCCTATGGGCTGGTAGAATCAGGCCGTATCAGTCTACAAGCCAGATCTGGTCTATGGGCCTGATCCAGCTGTGCAGGGCTTGGAAATCTGGTGGCAGGGGAGCAGTGGCAGTGTGTTGCCAAATTATCAGACGTGTGGGGATCCTTGTGGACTAGGTGACATGGCTCTATTGGCTGGATCTGGCCTGCAGGCAGGGGTTGAGCATCCCTTCTTTGTAGGGGGCCATGGGGTGCCAGGCAAGGTTAGTACTGCTGGGTGTGCAAGCATGATTCACAAAATAAACCCGGAGATTTCTAATAAGAATTTTTAGTGTTAAAAACATTTGGATCTCTTGTGGTCTTTTTTGAGTTTTTTTGTAACAGCAGAATTGCTTAAGTGGTTTTTGGCAGTAAAAAAATGAGAGAAAACTAAGGACCACTGGCAGATTTTAGATTAAAGGCATAGGCATAATGGGATCTGGTCCATGATCCCAACACATGCATAGCAGGAGGCATGATTGTGGGACTAGGGATCACATCACAAATTGCCATTGCAGGGGGAGCCTGGAATCATAATCCCAGGCTGTCCCTGCACCGGGAAGTAGCAAGCCAGTCAAAGCCCTTGACACATATATGTGTAATAACTTTGAGGCTTATTCCCTGTTTTATCACACCATTACTTGCATGAACATGTGGCTGGGTTACTACTTAAGATGTAATTTACTTGTTAATCACATCTTAGGTGTAACGTCTGCCCGGGGCCTAAGAGCTAGCATTTTCCAAGAGGTGTCTTGAGTCTAACAATGGGGACCTTGAGTCTAAAAAGCTTAAGAACCATTAGTCTAACTAAATTAAAGGGAAATTTAAAGGTTATGCGTCAGGTACAATACTCATGGTCCTCCATTACAGTAGTCACAGCCTATTACTGCTGGAAGCTGACAGTTTCTTGAGCAGCCCAGCTGATGGCTATCCTTGTCTTGCTGCTATAATTTAAACCCTGCTGGCTAATGACGGAATATTTTTCAACAGACACTTGTCTTTGTAGGCCCAGACCTGCCAGCAAATCATGTCATTATCCATGCCAAATTGTACTGAGTTGTGCTTTGTTAGCTGTAGCCCATAGACATTGAGACTTTACTACCATAATAAGTGCAGATGAATGTGTGTGGGGAGGAGAGCCCATTGCACCCAGGCTTCAGCATTTGAGCAAGAGCCATAGCCAGGGAAATCATAGGTGATTTGGTGTCTATCAGAGACAACATTATACTAAAAGGAAAAATTCTATGTGGATGGAAGGGACTGATTGGCTGCAGTAGTTTGGTAATTTATTCAAAGAGAAAGAAATAGAAGGCACTAAACTTCATCTCAAAGATTTTAATTCCTCTCCCATTTCAAAACAGCATGAGACTTCAGAAGTGATGCTGACACTGAGATGTCTGGAATAAAATATCAACTAACTGAGTGTTTTTCCGCCAGCAAAGACTCTCATCCATTAAAAAAATTCATCGGTATTTAAGGACTCCCTCTCTGCCCTTTGCCTTCCAAGACAAAGGCCAAATTAATTTACAGAAATGCTGAAGGTCTAAAAAGGAATGATATCTTTGCTATTCAGCTGCAACACCGAGCATGGAGAGAAAGTCATGAATATAGTCTTTTTCCTACAGCCCTGACCCATCAAGGTACTGAAGCACATACCTAACTCAAGCACTCAATTAATTCAATAGATTTCAATGGGACTGCCTAGACCTCTGTCGAGGAAGGACACAAGTTTTTAGCATATGTTCAAATGCTCATTGGGGTTAATTGTAATCAAGTATTTAAAATTAAGCACCTGATTAAGTGCTTTTCTAAACTGGGGTGCATGTGCTTAAAATTAAGCACATGCTTAAGTGTTTTATTGGATGAGTATACACATGCTTTCAATCAGATGGCATGTTTGACTTAAGACATCTCCATTCCAGATGGATATTGACAGAGGAGTGCAGGGAACAGGGTTAGGGAACCTAAGGGAGAGGCTGATTAATGGGGAAAGAGAAAATTAAATATGCAATAGAACTTACCTCAAATTCACTCCGAGAATCTCCAACTTTTAAAGCATTCCTATGAATCTGTATGCCCCTTAGCATTTATTACTGTTAGCTCTCTGAGATGGGTACTTAACAGGATATAGTTAGTAACATAATCTTTTTTGCTAATATGATGTGGTGATAGGAATATATTTTATATTATGTTGGAGATTTTTGTCCTCAACGTTGTTATACATTTTTTACAAAGCTTAATGAATATGGTAATTGGTATCTTGCTTCAGTTCTTGATTTGTGGGCTGCCTTGCATTTTCTTGAGAAAAGGGCAAAGTTGCGAGGTAGATAGCTGCCTTTTGGAAGACCGGTTTGGTGAACGGGTGTTCCATTTCAGAGCGATTTATGTAAAAATGTTTATTCCATGTTTATTCTCTTTTTTGGCAGAGGGGTTAAGGATATACATGCTAATTAGTGGATACTAATTAATAAATAATATTATATTTGACATGAATATAGTAGTCTTCAAAGCAGTTTGAATATGCTTGTTCTCAAAACTGCCTTTTCAGTTGTTAGGTAAGTATTATTAGTAACCTTACTTGCAAATGCAAAGGCTGAGGTACAGAGGAGAAGGGCTGTATTATTTGCTCCTGTCACTAGCTGTTGCTGTTTCTTGTTTTTTTATCTACTGCTGTGTCTCCTTTTCTCATTTAATAAATTCTCATTTAATTGACACGGTATAAGAATTGAGTCGGGGAGGAGAAGTGAAGAGCAGAAGTATAGCTGTTGGGCACAATTCTCTCTTCTTTGGTGTCATGATCAAGGGCAAGGCTGTGCAACTGCTGGCCCATGGGCCTTGTGTAGCCTGCCATGGTTAACTTGCAGCCTGCTTGCTCTCACCTAGGTGTCTCTTCCCTCCATTGCTGCTGCTGCTGCCACTGCCACCAGGTCTCTAGGCTCCCCTTCCATCCTCCAGCTTCCTGCCACTGTGCCTCGGACAGGGTAGTGTGGCCTGGTCCACACAGCAGGGGCATGCTGTGGCCCATGTCATTTGTAGCCCTCAACTACTTGTAACTTGGACAGCCCTGATCTAGGTAATCACAGTCCATCAGAAAGAGGAGTTGGTTATTACAGGGTGCATCTACATGTACAATTAATGCAAAGCAATAAACTCCAGCACATTTTGCACCGAAGTTTATTGCTCTTGGGCATGCTGTTTGAATGTGCACCAGGGACTGCAGCATGTTGAGCCAGGTCAGAGCAGCCCCAGCTGGCACAGGGCCCAGGGGTGTCAGCCTGCCAACCCAGGGCTGCTCCAACCCGGCTCAATGTGCTGTGGAGAGGCTGGCTGGGGCATGAGGGTGCTTCAGTGCAGAGCTGGCTGTCTGGCAGCCCTGGCACTGAAGCACCCTCATGTCCCAGCCAGCCCCATCAGCATCTACATGTGCATTACCGTGCACTAAAGAATGCCACTGCAGAATAGTACTTGTATTCACATGTACTACCCTATGGCAGTGTTTATTAGTTAACTGCAACCTAATAACGGCCGTATGTGTAGAAGCAGCTACAGTAACAGACGCAAAAGATTTCTACACAGCTTGAGTTCCAGCTTGGTCTCCTTTACTGTCAGGGTCCACTGCCAACCTCACTCAGAGACATCTAAGGCAGAAGTCTGTTTCACTTAGTAGAAGACCAAAATGTAGCTTGCAACTCTGAATTATGTGACTAAAGTGACCTTGGGTTAGCTGACCATGAAGGTGCAAAGACCAGGCCAGCTGGAAGATAGGCTCACCCAAGCAGACCCCCAACCAAGTTTTAAAACTGCCTTCTGTGGGTGGCACTTTAGGGTGATAGCTGTGAAAGCAAATGCACCCTTAGATATAACCTTCCCCCTGGGCCCCAGTGAAATGGCTAGTGCTACCCTCTCTGTGTCTGTGGAAAAGGATGTGGCCCAACATTTGTGTAACCAAATACTAACAAAGGAAGACACCAGTCTTTTACAGACTGTAGAGGCATTGCTTAGTTGCATTATTTAAATTAGAGTACCTTATTATAACATGGTTTCATTAATCTGATGAGATCTTTTTTTTTACTTTAACTTTACTTCCATCTACTTTGCTTTCAGCATAGATGCAAATAGTCTTGTCACTCAACACTGGGCTGCTGTCACTAATTAAATATATGAAGATAATTAGAGCATTTGCATCACAGAAAATCACAAAAGGCCTGGTATTCACATGGCAGCGTCTCCTATTTACACAGGGAAGCTGCAAGCAGGTGTAAGTCGGTTAAATCATCTGTCTCCTTCCAGCTCTGCTGTGCCAAACAAATGTCCATAGGTGACATGTGCAAAACTGCATGCATATTGATGGAAGACAGGCAGAGACACCATTGAAAAGTAGACTTTAGAAGTGAAGGGTTGGGCAACACCCTGAACCAAAGCTGTCAGACACTGCAGAGTCACAATTAATCTCTACTTCCTCCTTGCCCCAGGAATTACCAGTGAACTTCTGGTCTGTTATCCTAGGTGCAGAGTTGGCAGCACTTCAGTGCCTATCCTGGTGTCTCCAACGGCCCATCTTAGGCATTTTGGCCTCTCGCCCTATTCATCTTGAGGTGGAACGTTAATTCTTCATCTTTTAGACTAGAATGTGGCCCCCTGCCTTTCTGTACCAATCTGCTGCCAGCCTGATATGTTGTGAGTTCAGCAACAACACTCTGGACGCTCCTGGGTTGAACTACAGTTATTTATTATTATAATTCTCTGGAATCCTATCCAGGATGGATCTCGACAATTGCCCTCCATATATGTATGCAGAACTTATACCTGATCTGCCTCTGACTTGACCCAGTCCAGGCCTGTGGAGAGACAGGAACCAAGAATATATCCCCTTGCTCCTTGTGGCAGAAAACATGGAGTCTTCAGTGCTGCAAAACTGCCACAAGCAAACTGAGCCCTGCAGTGCTGAACATGAGGGCTTTGGCTTTAAAGGGGACGTACAAGGAAAACACAATAAGACACAACACCCATTCCCCCTAGGCAGAATAGTCAGCTAACCATTTGTGGGGGGCTCTGCTTTTGCTGTGGTCTTCCCATAGAACTGCTCTCAGTGAGGGGTTCAGCGGATGACGGCCCTGTCAGTCTATCTGGAGACTCAACAGTAATGCTTCCTTGTGATGGTGATGGAAAAGGGTTTGTATTGGTGGAAACAGGTAGGCACATCCCCCAATGAATCCATGTCTGTTGGTGGTGGATTGGTGCTTGGAGCTTGCTCAGGTGTAAGGTTATCAGTAGAAGAAGGCCCATGCAGCTAGTCTACATGACATCTCTAAACTTGCCCATCATCAGTCTGGACTGTATATAATATGGGTCCTGCGTAGGGTTATCAGTAGAAGAATGCCCACGCAGCTGTTCTACATGATATCTCCAAACTTTTCTGTCATCAGCCTGGACTGTATATGATACATGTCCTGTGGCACTTACAATTTTAGATTGAACCCACTGTGGGCCTGTCCCGTAGTTCCAAGCAAACACAGTCTCTTGTGGAATGAAAAGACATAAGGTACCAGTTGCCAATGCAAAGTCCAACTCCTTTTCTTCCCTAAATGGCATGGATCTCACAAGGTCTCGGTTAACACAGTCAAGGTATGTCTTGAGACAACGACCCATAAGAAGCTCTGATGGGCTGGACCTTGTTGTAGGGCAAGGAATTACATGTTGAGCAAACAGAAATCTGGCCAGTCTGGTAGGCCAGTCTCTTACAATGATCCTTTTCAGTGCATCTTTTGTAGTCTGCACCATTTGCTTAGCTTGCCCATTGGGCTGTGGCCTGTGAGCTGTAATGGTAACAGTTCGAATGAGGTTGTGGCTGGCAAAATCTTGGAACTCTGCTGAGGTGAATGCGCTGCTGTTATCAGAAATGATAGTGTCGGGCACCCCATGGGTTGCAAATAGCTGATGGAGAGCTGTTATAGTGGCAGTTGATGTAAGAGTTGAGATAGTAATCACTTTAAGGCATTTTGAGTATGAGTCAACAACAATTAAGAAGTTCTTACCATGAAGAGGGCCAGCAAAATGACTGTGGATGTGTGACCACAGTTCCTCTATCATTTCCCAAGGGAATACTGGTGCCTTCAGTGGATTTTGATGGGTTGCTTGACAAATGCCGTACTCCCTCACAACCTTTTCTATGTCATTGTCCATACCTGGCCACCACACACAACTTGTAGCCAGCACTTTCATCTGCACAATGCCTGGGTGTGCTGCGTGCAGTGTTGTCAGTATAATTTGGTGCCCTGCTTCTGGAATTACGACACAAGAGGCAACCCTTGTGTGCAGACAGCTCATGCTGACAAGATGAAAATGGCCTGAATTCCTCAGCCAATTTGTCTGCAGGCCAGCCCCTCCACACCCAGTTGAGGACACGGGCAAGGATAGGGTATTTTGCAGTCATCCTTGTTATCTGATCAGCCTGAAGAGGTTGGCATGGGTTCTAGCATGAGGACTTCTGCTGGCAGAGGAGTAGCACAATGTAGTGCTAGGCTGCTCAATGCATCAGCATTTGCAATCATTTTCCCAGGTTTGTACATGAGTGTATAGTCATATACATTTAGCATGATGCTCCAGCATTGCATACGGGGAGACAAAATAGGAGGAGTTGGTTTGTCCATAGTAAAAATTCCAAGAAGGGGCTTGTGGTCTGTTCAGATTTTGAATTTGTGGCCATAACCATAATTGTGAAATTGTTTAACTCCTGCAATGACTGCCAGTGCTTCTTTATCAGTCTGTGCATAGTTCCTCTCAGTTGAATTCATTGTTCTTGAGTAAAAAGCAACGGGTGTGTCTGCGACATCAGGCAATGAGTGACAGAGGACAGCGCCAACACCAAACGGCAAGGCATCACAAGTAATGGGCAGTGGCTTCTGCTTATCATAGTGAACAAGGACAGAGTCTGATGTCAGCAACTTCTTGACACCCTTGAAAGCTTCGTTGTGCTGGCAAGTCCACTTCCACTGAATGCCTGTATCCAGTAAGCGATGCAGGGGCTCTGCTATGGTGGCTTTGTCTTTCAGGAAGATGTGTTAACAATTGAGACGTCCTAAGAATGCTTGAAGATCCTGTCTGTATTTTGGTATTGGGACATCATGTATTACTTTTAACTTGTCTTCAACTGGGTGAATGCCAGAAGCATCAATTTGATATCCCAGAAAGTTGATACTGGAAACTCCCAGTTGACATTTCTCCCTTTTTACTCTGATACCTGCTTTATCGAATCTCTGTAAAACTTCTCTGAGTCTCTCGATGAGTTTCTCTCTAGATGGCCCATGTTCAACACATCATCAAAGTACGCAATAACCCCGGGAATTCCTGCTAGCATTTTCTCCATGAACTGCTGGAAAATTCCTGGTGCCACAGAAATTTCAAACTGGAGGTGCTTGACACAGAGTGCTCCTTGGTGTATAATTATTGTTTGGGCCTCTTCAGCCTTGTCATCCACTATCAATTGCTGATAGGCTTGAGCGAGGTCAAGTTTGGCAAAAACTTTCCCTCCTGCAAGAACAGACAATAACTGGTTAATGGGAGGCACTGGGTGTGGGTCCTGCTTAAGTGCATTATTAACAGTGCACTTGTAATCCCCACAGATATGAAACTGCCGTTAGGTTTTAAAACTGGAACAATTGGTGTGGCCTAGCTTGTATGTACGATTGGCTTGAGGACCCCTTGTGCGATAAACCTAAAATACCAGAGTAAGTTCCTAATTCCTTGGCGAATACCTGGGGGAAACTCCCTTACAAGCCTTTCCAGACTTTCTGGGCAGAGACTGTGTACACCTTGAATACTGATTCCCAATGGTGACAACTAATTTCTCCCCAGAAGACTTTTGCGGGAACCCTTAGTGACAATGAGGGGTAGACGCTGTCTAACAGATCCATACTGGACATCTACACTGCAGCTACCCAAAGTTTCCACAATCTGTCCTTTGCAGGCGACTCTCAGGTTTTAATAACTTGGGGAGAGGGTGCCAAAACAACTGGAAAAATGTGTTTTCATCTATGAGGGATACTCCTGAACCCGAGTCCACTTCCATTTTGCACTTCTTTCCATTTATTACTACAGTTGCAACCATCTCAGAGCCTTGAGTTTCAACAACACCAACATTTTGAATCAAATATAGTTTTTGTACCTCACATTCTGGGGAGGACTCTAATCTGTGAGTGGTTTGAGAATGAATACATTTGCCATAGTCTTTTTGTCTCCCGGAACTGGCCTTTGAGCAGCAAACCCTCTCTATGTGGCTTTTCTTCTTGCAGGCAAGACACTCGCCTTCCTAAACCTGCACTCCCTTCATCTATGCTGTTCATATCTGTGGATTAACTGGCTTACGTGGTGCTGTTGGTGAGGGTATAATCCACTGAATTTGCTGGTGATGATCTGATTCTTGATCTTTTTGGAGTAAGTGGACATTGCTGGAGAACGCCTGGCGAATTTCTCTCACGTTATGGGATGCTGCTTCAGCTACCAAGGCTTTTTCTTGAACAGTAGCCGTGGTCAAATTTGGTTCAGAGAGCAGGCGACGTTGGTTCATCTTGAACCCCACAGACAAGTTGGTCACAAAGCAGGTCATCCATTTGGTGAGATCACTAAACTCACCAAATTCCACAAGGCAACGGAGCTCAGTCAGGTAATTTGCTATACCTTCATTGGCCTTTTGGTCCTGCTTAAAAAAATGAAATCTCTACAGGGTAACAGATGGCCATAGGCAAAAATGTGCCTTTAGCACGGCAATTAGTTCAGCATAAGACTGAGTGTTTGGTAAGGCAGGTGCTGTGAGGCAACGAATAATGGCAAATGTTTTGGTACCACAGACTGTCAGGAGGACCGCACGCTTCTGTGCTGGGTTTTCCACTTTGTTGGCTTCCAGGTAATAGGATAGCCTTTCCACAGAAGAGTCCCAAGAAGCCGGCTGGCTCACAATAAATTCTTCTGTATGGCCCAAGGTAGCCATTTTAACTAACATCAGCTGTAATAAAGAGAAAAGAAGAAGAAAAAACCTTCCCTCTGATCACAAAACAGAGCCTGGTCTCAGAATGGTGTCCCACAATCTAGGGGCATCTTTTCAGTGAAACATCCCATCCTCGTTGCCAGATGATATGTTGTGAGTTCAGCAACAACACTCTGGACATTCCTGGGTTGAACTACAGTTATTTATTATTATAATTCTCTGGAATCCTATCCAGGATGGATCTCGACAATTGCCCTCCATATATGTATGCAGAACTTATACCTGATCTGCCTCTGACTTGACCCAGTCCAGGCCTGTGGAGAGACAGGAACCAAGAATATATCCCCTGGCTCCTCGTGGCAGAGATCAAGGAGTCCCCAGTGCTGCAAAACTGCCACAAGCAAACTGAACCTTGCAGTGCTGAACATGAGGGCTTTGGCCTTCAAGGGCCAGTGCAAGGAAAACACAAGACACTACACAGCCTGCAGGCCCTTAACTAGACTGTAGGCACCTATGCTTCCTCTCTTTGGGAGCCTTTGACCAACAGCCTACTTGAAACCAAGTATTTTTCTTTAGCAGTTGAAACAAAGCATTTGAGGAGAAAAGGATTTTTAAGACACAGCCCAAGCAAATATTTCATTTAACCTAATGCTTCACTGCAAGCTAAATTAGACAGGTTGTCCCCTTAAATTATGGGAACAAAAGGGAACCAGATTATGTCCCTCCAGCCCGCCCATGGTCTCCTGAGAGTCGGGCCCCTGATGTGAAGTCTTCCTTCTACTTCAGAGCTTGCAGCCAGGCTATCCTAGTGGCTGTGCTTGTGATGGCTGCTCTAGTGTTGATTAATTAGAAACTATTCAGTTGTAATGATTTCTAATCACTGATCTGCCTGCTGTGTTTTCTCTCTCCCTCTGTCTTTCTCTCTCTACTTGAATAGGCCCCACGAGTGAGGAGATGAAGCCACCTGCCCCTCTGCCGATAATCCAACACATTGTCCTAGAAGTCCACCACATACGTCACACTCTGGGACCCAGATAACCACAGCTACACCACCAGCAGGTTACAACAGTCTGTATCCTAGCTAAATGCAAGGAATGGAGCCTGTTTTTTTTTCTTAGAATAATTGGAGGTTAGCTTCAGCCAAAGATGGGGCTTTTGACCGAGGTGTGCAAGCCTAGGCACACCCTGAGGCTTAAACACAAGAGGCTTCTAGCTAGAGGGTCTTGCCCCTCTGTTCAGGGTCAGACCAATTGTTATATTTGGGGTCAGGAAGGAATTTTACCCCATGGTCAGATTGGTACAGATCTGTAGTGCAGAAATATATTTTAACAACCCTCATAGCAGTGGGAAATTGGCTGCCGGTGTCCCCCTGATTAGTCTGTCAGGTTAGGGTCTTGTGGTTGTATCAACCCTGTCTTGTGGCTGTGGCAGGGTTGGCTGTCATTTTGCTAATAGGTTGGATAATGGTATTGTATAGGATGTTTTGGATGGGGATTATCCTGCCTCTGGGGAGGGGAAGGGGGTTGGACTGAATGACCTCTGGAGGTTTCTTCTAGCCCTACTTTTCTATGATTATATGACTCTGCCTGTTATCTAGCCACCACCTCCAGGAGTGAAGAGATGTTATATGCCTTTTTATTCAATCTTGTGTGTTTAGATCTAAGGTCTGGGTGATTCATGAAAGGGCTTAAGGAGATTGTTACTCCTGCTTGCTTGCTTGCTTGCTTTAGTGTGTCATCCACATACTATTCTATATTTACATGGATTGCACCTCAAGAGGTTTGCAACAATAATGATATTTCAGGCCTACCAAACCTGACCATCCCTGACATACACAGATTTTACAGAGCATCAACAAAGGTCAGTGCTCTGTAGCTACAGCTCATAGGTGGGTACTTTGAGTTAGTCTCCTTAATCTGGGTGGCCTGATTAATTGATTGCAAGTGTTTTTTTAAACGTCGGTGACTGTGCATCTTGTACCTGTTTTTGCTTCTGGTGACAGAATACCAGGTTTGTTAATGAAGAAGGTAAACACAGTAAGCCAGGTCCTTGCTGGGCAATAGATGCCCAAATACCTGAAAGGATGCAGCCCTCAGTGCTCAGGCTTCAGGCTGTGTGGCTTCTTCATACAGATATAATTAATTTACTTCTTCATTTTATTACTTTCATTACAAGAAACAAAATCACCCAGCAACTGAGCCTGAACATTTGAATCCTTTGATTATTACACTGTGCACAGTTATATAGCCAAACTATCTGGCGGGAGTTCATTAATTTCCCAGATAGCGTCAATTAATGCTTAAAGATTGTTTTTAAATTGGTCCAGGCACTTCATTGCTGTGGCCTCTTCTGCAATGATTTGATGTGATGTAGTCAAACCTTTTTTCCCTAGGAAGACAGGGAGGAAGAGTGCTTGCCAAAACAAGAATCATCCACAGATAAGCACAGTGTAGCTGTTCAAGAGGGATTTACCACAGAGCAAAAGCATGAAAGAGTCCCTTTGCTACCTCAGTGTTAAAGGTTGGAAGAAGGAAGAGAGCAGCAGATCAGAGTTGCAACCAAGAATATGATTACCCATCTGAACAATAGTTACAGATCGGGATGGAATACTGCAGCTTTCCCCTAAGCTTTGCTAAAAGTCTATTCTTTGCCATTTTTGTTCTGAAATAATAATTGGAAACCTCTTGCCTGAAACAGTCTTAAGACCTTGGGTGATATCTGAGATGCACTTTTCAAAATGCCCAAGTGACATCTTTCAAAAGAGAAAGAAACACATGCACCTAAGATTAGATCCAGAATGAAACTTTTGGGCACCTAACCATTAAAGTTGTATCTGGGTGAAATCTAAACCTCATGCAGATGCCTAAATATGACTTCGGTAAAATTTCCCATGACTTTATGATCTTACCTTTCTTCCTGATTTTAAACTGGATAAAGCTGGATATCTGATATGGATAAATGTAGGAATGCTTTTCCTAAATTATGCAGATAACTGGATCTGGTGGCTTGAAATCCCTTCCAAATCTGTGATTCTATGAGACTTCTGGGTCTGGACCTCTATTTGTCTTATCTTGTAGGCTCAGTGTTTGGGCTGACTGGAAACTAGCAATTGCCTGTCATGAAATATCATGAGGTTTCATTTTTTTTCCTGTTTCTCCAAGGGGACTCTGTCATTGTTTACTGTACCACGTGGACTGTACTCAGCTGATGAGCAGCTAGTTAATATTTTGTTTGACCTTATTGTGAATCTTGTTCGAAACAATACAAACGGAGGAAACAGAACTATTAATTCCATCACAGCCTTGATAGTAGTGCTAATCACGATAGTACTTGAATGCTTCACACAAATTATTTGATTTATTTATTAACTAGCAAAATGCCATTGATGAATGACAAGAGGGGGGTGGAGTGGAGATGGAGACCCGCATCCACCGTGCGCTCTCCCCCCGCTGCTCCAGGTCTAGCCCTGCTCTCTGCTTCTGCCACTGCTCTGAGTCCTGCCCTGCTCCCCCCGCCCCTCCTGCTGCTGCTCCCCCCCTCCCATGGGTGATGGGAAAAATTTAAGGGTAAAGGTAAAGATGCTTAGTTACTGTAGCAAAAGGTACTTGGCAGATTCTCCCTTGCCTGTCTTCAAATCAAGATCTTTCTAGAAGGTCATGGCCTTTATAGAAGATATATGTCATTAAAATTCAAGGTATTTGGCTCGGTATAAGACCTGTAATATATAGGAATTCAGACTAGGCAATTGTTTGCTTCTTCCTGGGCTTAAATGCTATTAATCTATGAACCCCAGTAAATTATTAATATGCTATAGACTAGGAAAAGGAGGACTGGTAGAAAAAAAATCAGATTTTTCCATTAACTCTGTATGCCCAAATTGAAATGCTTAGCCTCTTTTTCTCCCCAAGCTATTTAGTACTGTACATAACTTTTATGTTCAAAGCACAGCTCCCATTGACTTCAGTTGTAGCTATGAATGTTCTTCACACTAGATTCTGGGGTTTGGGGTTAAGCACTCAGAAAACAGGGAACAAACCATTAATAATCCTCTTTGAAAAGTTCAGTATATGTAACTTTGTCGGTATCAGACAGGAAGTTTTTAGCCAAGGGAGGAAGAGAATGCATTTCTCCAGGGCAGCATTCGCAGGGCTGATCCTTAGACTGTCCATTCATTCCTTTCACTTTCCTACCTCAGTCAAGACACTTACCAAGTTCTGGAGCAGATGAAGGAGGCACAAAGCCTTCCTGCATTACAGGGCCCTGATTCATGGGCAGATGCATGGGGTGCAGTGGCATGGTTGCCCCCCCCCCCCCCCCCCCCCCACTTTGGACAACACCTGGGAGGGGGAGGGCGTGGGTCCCCCCCCCCCCCCCCCAACGCACTTTAGGACTACACTGTGGGAGTAGCAGCTGGGGATATTTTTAAAGTCCCTGCCTTGGATAAGAGTCTCCCCCAACTTCTTCACATTCAGTGGCATGTCTCCTCCCCTCACATTCACCTCCTCTCCCCCCTGGCCTGCCAGTCTCACTGCTCCCACTTTCTCTGGTGCCCCAGAGGTGGAGGGAGCTCCAGAGCCTCTCCTGCCCTGTTCTGGGCAGGCTGCATGGGGAGCCAGCCTCAGCTAAAGACAGCGACAACAGTGGTGCATGGGGGGTGGGGGTGTTCCTCCTTCATGCCCAGTCCCAGTGGGTGTTCCCTACCAGCTGGAGAGTTGGCTCAGGATGAAGAACACCACCTGGAGGCACCATTGCTATGGTCACTGGCTGAGCCTGGCTCTCCTTTCAGCCTCTTGAAGGACCTCCACAACTTCCCTTGTTCCTGGGGGACCTGGAGACAGTGGGGACAGTGGCAGTGGTGAGTGGGAGAGGTGAGGAATGGGAGGGGAGGCAATGTGCTGCTGAACATGGAAGGGAAGGGATGGGGTGTGGGGGAGAGATTCTTACCTGAGACAGGGACTTAACCTCGGCTGCTGCGTCCATGATGTGGTCTGCTTATCCTGGGGGTGGAGGGAGAGCTCAAAGTGAGGGTGTAGGCACCCCTGCACTGCTGGTTGCTGCTCTAGCACACCCCCACTCCCTCCCTTTACAAAATCCTGGATTTTTCCATGCCCCAATTCATTTCCAAGGATGATCTATCCTATACACACCATGAGGCAAGGGTCCTGTAGTACTGATGTAAAGCCCTGGTTCAACCACCAGCCGCCACGTGACTGTGTGCCGGTCATTTAATCCCCTCAATCCATTTCAAACATGAAAAGCAGGAATTTCCCCTTCCTTTGCCTGTCATGCATCTTTAGTCTGTAAGTAATTTAGGGCAGAGACATATGTATGTACATCGTCTACCACAAAAAGGCCCTGATTTTTGTGTGTGTGTGGCTTCTGTGTTGTCATTACCATTATTATTTATCATCAAATATTTTCTGTGGGTTAGGGAAGATATTGTACCTGAAGAGTCTTGCCTGATTCATCATAGAATGGGTGGTTTCTCCTAAGAAAAGGGGGTGGCTTCCATTGAGAGGGTAACTTCTGTGCAAAAGGTCACAGCATATATAATAAGACTATTAAAACTAGGTTCCGTGTTTTCAAGGCACATGGCTAAATCAGAAAAATAGTGCAAAGAGGTAAGAATAACTTTAATTAAAGCAATTTTTAATTGCTCAGATATAAATCAGAACAGCCATGGATCCCATAAAGGACATATTCCTGGTGGTGACAATGGATGATCAACTTGCATAATCTGCAGAATATAAAACAAATGATAAATTGAAGGCTTTGAAGCCTGCAGCTCATTTTGGGGAATGAGCCAAATGTGAAAGTCCAGATAAATATGATAGGCCAATTGTGGGTGGATGGTGTGCAAGAGTTTGTGGAGGGAAGGATCTTACCCTTCTGAGGTTGTCAAAACTGTCCCTAACTTACAAAAGCAGTCCCTAATTTAATGTCCATTTCCAGTGTTCTCAGTGAACCCTACAAAGGAAACTCAGTTATCAAACATTAATATTTGTCTTCAGTGAGAAAGAGACACTTACTGATATGCCAGTGAAGAGAAGCCTTCAGCTGATTAGACACATTTGCTGCATGAAATTGCTCTTCAATAAGGCAGGGGACAAATAACGTAACAGGATGGCGCAGGAAACATCTAACAGCTATTAACCAAATGGTAAGGCAGAGGGAACTGCAAAGCACAGTATAATACAGGATTGGCTCCTCCAGTCATGGGTAGAGGAAGGAAGGATTGTGTGTCTATCTCAGACTTTATACACCTTGTTCCAGACCAAAAGCCCCTTGCCGTATTCCCAGATCTCCTGGACTTTGTTATTTGCAGTGTCTCAGGATTTCAGCTGTCTTGGTTTTTCAGAGTGACATTCAATATTTAATGTAGCTCAAGTTTCTGTGGATTTAAAAAAAAAATTGCTTTGAAGTCCAAAGCCTCTAAATGGCATCAGCAGATGTTCAGGAGCCAGTAAACAACTTGGGCAAGGATCTGATACGATCATGGCAGCCTTCTGTGATCAGGATGCCCCACGTTGTGTGCCAGCCAAAGCCTGTGTATTGTCTTTACAAACAGTGTCAGAAACCGAGACACAATCCTCACAAGTCAGGCTGTAAGGACCTCATGGCAAGCCAGATTGGGGAAATTTCCCCAGCTCTTGCTCTTCCACAAGGAAATAAAGGATTTAAGTCTTTCCAGTTGTCAATCTAGGACTTGTCAATAGTGCTACACTTACACACATTATTTTTTCAAACACTGTCTTTCACTTCACTTTCAAAATGTACCACTATCCTCTCTGTGAATGTGTGAGCTAGCTTCAAGTTTCGGTTGGTCATTTAGACAGGCAGGCAATCAGTGTAATATGCAGAAATATTATACCAATTGGTCTGGATTTGCTATACTAATAATTTGCAAAGCATTGGCTTGTGCATGATAGAAAATGAAGGGAGCAGACGAGCTGTGTCCTTTTTGTTTTGGACTCAGTCCTACAGCTTTTGAATGATTTACTATCCTGCTCTACTATTTATTATATCGTGAGGTGGGTTTTTAAAAAAAAATTTTGGCTGCTGTTGATTTTATTTCAAGGAACAAGGCTTTCTCTTGGAGGAGAAAAGACTTGCATTGCTGTATCAAAAGTTGGATGTGTAGGTCATAGCAATGCTAATAAAGCAAGATTAATGATTGCTTACGAGCAAGATGAATGTAATGGTGCAGCTGCATCACAGTGCTATATTGTCTCCAAAGGCCTTTTGTAATAACAGTGCAAACCGTGGGGCCAATTCCTTCAAGCTGCTGAGTGCTTCATCCAAGTTGCTGGGCACCCTTCCCTCTCATTGGTGTCACAGGGAGTTGAGGATGCTTGGTGCCTTGTTGGATTAAATCCATCAAGATCATATACAGTAAATGGATGAGTCAGAACTGTACCCCAAGACACTTGCAAACATGATGAAAATCTGTCAATACAATATTAAGCAATAACTTTTCAAGGGCTCCTTTAAAAGAGTTACTCTGCTATAAATTAAAAAAAAAAATCTCAAGGAGTGAACTTCAAAACTGTGTAACGTGAACAAAGGAAATTCTCCATGAGAGCTTACAGTTGACATTAATGGGATATCATTTTAAATCAGAGGCCATTTTTTGCTCTCAGTTATACCATTTCAGTCTAAGTGAAACCACTGGTAATCATAGAATCAAAGAATCATTGAAAGTGAGGGTTGGAAGGGAACTCACGAGGTCATCTAGTCCAACCCCTGCTCAAAGGAGGACCATCCCCAGTGATATAATTCGAGCCAAGGCTTTATCTAGCCAGGTCTTAAAACCCTCCAAAGATGGAGATACCACAATTCACTACCCTCCTTGTTAGAAAGTTTTTCCTAATATCTAACCTAAACTTGTACTGCTGCAACTTGAGACCATTGCTCCTTATATGCTGTGTAATGTAATGGCATGCATCAGGTCAGAGTGCTGTCCTTGGCAAATCTAGGCATCTGTCTGTCCCATGAGAGAATAGAAATGCACGAAGTGAGGCATCAGCTTGATGAACATCTGCGAGTGGCTGTACAGCTCAATTGAGTGACAGTTCCTTCCGCATTTATTACATGAAATGTTTGCATTGAACAGTCCTGAATGTGCTGTGGAGTTCTTCCTGAGGTTTCATCTTTCCTCTGCATGTTGGGATATTCTTTCTTCAAAAGCCACCATTCATACAAACACACACAAATCATCATACACATCATTACACACAGGCATACACATACACAAAACAACCATTTCATCTACACATACACCAGATATAGTTACCAGCAATAGTTGCTCAATATCAGCCCAGGGTGGCCAACTCAGGCTTATTGGGTAAATTATGATGATTTGAAGATAGCAGATTTGAAGATAACAGCTGGAGCGGGGTGAACAGATGCATCTGTGCTCCAATGAAACAGCAGTAGAGAAAGAGACTCACCCAACTTGGTATTTTCAAAGTGTTCTTTTATAGGGATTTGCATCCTTTGTTTCAGTGCTTTGGGGTTTTTCCATACCCAGCTTCTGTTTTTGCAGTTGTTCTTGTGTTTTTAGCTTATCTCTGCCTTGGAGTGTTTTTGCTGCCTGTGCGGCAGGATGGGTGCATTCCTTCTCCTCATTATCTTCTTTGTGCCCTAGGCCTAAAAGGGATTCTTCAGCCACTCATTAATTAGTTTACTGGCCGGTAACTTACATTTGGCACCTTGTTGCTTACATAAACAGTTAAATCTTCTCCTCTCTCTATGCCATTTTCTCACCATTCACCCTTTTACTCACACTCATACATAAAGGCTATGCAGAGTTCATTCACTTACGTCAAGCAGAAGGATACAAAATGGAGTTTTCAAGTTGCTTACAGGACAAGACTAACATGGTTACATTTCACTACTATTACATTTTACGTTAACATCAGCTATATTCGTTCAGTTCATGCTACATGGGGACACTGAATGAATTCTGATAGGGGTATTGGGAGACCAGATGTGGCTTGATTTGGGGGGAAGCTTCAAAGGAATTTGCAGGATTGAATAAGAAATAAGAGGATTAATTTATGAGTTTCAAATGAATTTATAGAAGTGATTAAGAAGCAAGAAGTAAATTAATTTATGAACTTTGAATGAATTTATAGAAGTGATTAAGAAGCACAAATTAAATTAATTTATAAATTTTGAATGAATTTGTCGAGGTGATTAGGAAGCAGCAAGTAAATTAATTTATGGATCTGTTGAATGAATTTATATTAATTAAAGGAAAAGAAGCAAATTAATTTGGGGACGTTGTGAATGGATGTGTATAACGGATTCAGAAATCAGAACTAAATTACTGTTCTGTTTATGAATAATCAATTGAAGGATCAGGAATGACTTAGCACCTAGATGTTTGCTTCATGGAGGGAGAGAAGAAAATTTTAAAGAACAATTAAGAAATACGCAGGAGGCCCAAAGAGAGGCTTAAAGCAGGAATCCAAATGTAGGACCATCATGGGTCTTCCACCAGAGACCTGAGAGGAAAGAGGTGTAGTGGGAGTGGAGCCCTGCAGAAGAACCAGCGGTCCAGCCAGATGGACCTTCACCCCAAAGAATCATCAAACCTTCCCGAGAGAACTGGAACATCAAGGCATGGCGGCAAGCGAGAGGGGGGACAAAGGACAGGAGAGTCCCAACAGAGCAGTGGCTTGAAAATATCCACATGCTGTCAACGGCCATCATCCATATATGTTGTCCTATATACTTAGAAAATCACAGTGTCACTTTCTTCATGGCCTTTTGATGCCTTTACCTGGGATTCTGTAAAGTTGAAGGATGCCACACAGTGTAGGTCTGTGAAGGGTGTTGGTGGCTTCAGCTTGTTGAGTGTTTGTTTGGTGTGCTGTGTGTGTTTGGGGCATGTGCTCTGAGAAGTTGGGAGTGTTGCTAGCTGAGTGATTGCTGAATGATTGCTGCCTGTGCCTGACAGAAGCCCTAATGAGGGGGTAGAGCCAGTCTAGGCCCAGCAGGGTATAAAAGGAGACTCCCCTAGCAACCAGGAAGCCAGTGAATAGGGGCAGCAAACAGGGCAAGCAGTTTGCAGGCAGTTTGTTGGTCAGTTCCAGGTCAGTTTGTCCTCCTCTCCCCCCATGTAAGGGGAGAGCCTTTCAGCTTGGTGTAAGGAAGAAGGGGAAAAGGAACCCTTTGGGACAAGCAACAATAAACAGGCCAGCTTTCAGGTGAGTTCACTAGGGAAGGTCTGCTTGGAAGAAGGTCAGTAAGACAGAAGGGGCATATTAAGAGACCCAGGGAAATGGCTGGAGGATGCCACAATGCCAGGGCCACTGCCACTGCATCTGTTTGCATCTGTGAGTTTTCTGTCCAGGCCACTCACCATCGAGGCTTCCACCCAGGTTTGGGTTTGGAGTTGTGGGGACTGCATCTTGCAGGTTCTTTCCAGGGATGGCCAGGTAGGGGAGTGCTTGCAGTGTGAGCAGTGCCTCCTGGTGGTGACTTTCAAGGAACAGGCAAGAAAGCTACAGGAGGAGGTGGCAAGGCTGTGAAGCATCCTTCACCATGAGGAGTTTATCTGTAACAAGCATTAAAGTGCATGTACCTCAAAGCAGAGTGCTCCATGCTGGACACAGCATGGCTTGCAGCAGTGGAGGTTTGTCCCTTGCATGGCATCCTAAGAAGCAGTGAAGTTTGTCTGTCTAAGGATGCTAGAATAAGGGCAAAAGAAAACCTGACCCAGAAGAGACATCTTAGAAGATGCTTATAAGAGGCTGACAAACAAAAGTGATCCCTCAGTGAGCCCATGAAAAATCCCAGCCTCCTGACTGGCTGGGGGGGATCCTTTAAGACAGAAGGGGCATGCACAGGGGAAGAGATGAAAGGGAGCTTTGCAGTGGTGGATCCACCCCTTGGGGCAGCCAGAGCTCACGTGGGGACCTCTGGAGGACCTGGGAGCACGCAGCCCTGAAGAACCAAGATGGGGCATCAGGACGTGACAGGCTGATCCCCACAGGGACCCATCCACCAGGAACCCATGAGCCTTGTGTGGGGTGAGAGGCAAGGCAAGACTGGAGAGAGATAGTCTAGGTCACCTTTGGCCTCTGTGAGAGGTTGGGTTCGTCTGAGGGGAATGGGAGGTATTGGGTGTCATGCAGGAAAGCTGTGTGATTGAGGAAACACTATGAGGGTGAGTGGAGGGTTATAGAAGACCATGAGGGGTTGGGAAGTGTGGTGGTTTTTTGTGTTGTCTTGTTTTGTGTTTACCTTTGTTTAAAGGCTTGTACCAGGGGCAGGACAGAGTAAGCTACCAGATGAGCCAGAGGGCATGGCATCCTCTCCTGGCTGCTGCCTGCAAATCCAGCTGAAGATCAGGTTGTGTGGACTGAGCCTAGCAGACCAAGAGCTATGCTCCTCTGGCTGACCACTGGCAAGATTGCAAAAGGCATTTTATTGTCACCCTGGGCATCGTGGTATTAAGTCATCCATGTATTTGAAGTGCTGTGTTATCAATGTGAGGTATAGTATGTAGTCATCCAATTAGTGAATGTGAGAAGGTTGGGTTGTTTATTGTTGATTATTAACCCGGATTATTAGTTTAGTTGTGCATTTTCTTTTTTGTGTCATTTATAAGTTCAAGTGCCTATAATTTATCTGTGTATCTAATATAATAAGAGGCTTAGTCTGGGTGTCTGGGTGTCTGTATGTCTGTCTATAGCGCTTCTGGCCAACTGCACATGCACTGTGAGGGTGGGCAGCAATTGGCTGGGTAGTTTGGGATGTGCAGGCCCAAGTTTGCACCGCTGCTGGGGAAGTTTGGTGGTGGGGAACATGCCCCAGACACCTGAGCAGTGGCACTTCCCCATGCTTCCCTGCCTGAGGGCGAAGGAGGGGATCAAGGTGGTGGCACCCCCTGTCACACACACACACACACACACACACACACACACACACACACACACTATGCTGGGCAATATATATATATATATATATATATATATATATATACACACACACACACACACACACACATACACATACATACTGATAAAGTGTATATGTATACCAACATATATACAAACATTAATACAATATACATTGTATTAACATTTGTATATATATTGGTTTGACTCATATCTTGCACTGGAGGAAGGGAACTTGGAGTAATCTGCTTCTTGGCTGCTACCATTCCTTCAGTGGGACTGGAGAAAGACCACGGCCATTGGCACCCCAGGAATCCAAAATTGGCAGTAGACCACCCCTAGTCTGGCAGACCAGGGTTACATATCAATTCTATGCTGGAGGAGACCTCTGGGACTATGGAGGAAGAACTGTCAGAGGCAGTGATAAAGGGAGAGGACATGGACACAGGCTCTTCCACTGAGAAAGGAGGTCTTCAGTAAACTAAACCACAAAAAGGAGGCTTATAAGAAGTGGAAACTTGGACAACCAACTAGGGAGGAGTATAAGAGTATTGCTTGGGCATGTAGGGATGAAGTCAGGAAGGCCAAAACACAATTAGAGTTGTAGCTAGCAAGGGGAATGAATGGTAACAAGAAGGATTTCTACAAGTATGTCAGTAACAAGAGGATGATCAGGGAAAGTGTTGGGTCCCTTACTAAGTGGGGAAGGCAACCTAGTGACAGAGGATGCAGAAAAGGCTGAAGTGCTCAATGCCTTTTTCACCTCAGTCTTTGCAGGCAAGGTCAGTTCCCAGACTACTGCACTGGGCAGCACAGTTTCCAGCAGAGGTGAGCATCCAACAGTGGCCAAAGAACAGGTTAGAGACTATTCAGAAAAGCTGAACATGTACAAGTCCATAGGGCCTAACAGGATACACCCAAGAGTGCTGAGGGAGTTGGCTGATGTCATTGCAGAGCTGCTGGCAAATCAGAAAGGAAAAAAGGAGGTTCCAGAAAACTACAGTTGGGCAGCACAGTTTCCAGCAGAGGTGAGCATCCAACAGTGGCCAAAGAACAGGTTAGAGACTATTCAGAAAAGCTGAACATGTACAAGTCCATAGGGCCTAACAGGATACACCCAAGAGTGCTGAGGGAGTTGGCTGATGTCATTGCAGAGCTGCTGGCAAATCAGAAAGGAAAAAAGGAGGTTCCAGAAAACTACAGTCCAGTCCGCCTCACCTCAGTCCCTGGAAAAATCATGGAGCAGATCCTCAAAGAATCCATTTCTAAGCACTTGGAGGAGAAAAAGATTAGGAACAGTCAGCATGGATTCACCAAGGCAAGTCAGGCCTGACCAACCTGATTGCCTTCTGCGATGAGATGTCTAGCTCTGTGGATGCAGGGAGATCAGTGGATGTGGTATACCTTGATTTTAGCAAGGCTTTTGATACAGACTTCAACATTATCTCAGGAAAGCTAAGAAAGTATGGCTGGATGAATGGATTGTAAATTGGATAGAAAACTGGCTGGGGCATTGGGCTTAGAGAATAGTAATCAATGGCTCGCTGTCTAGTTGGCAACCAGTATTGAGTGGAGTGCCCCAGGGTTTGGTCCTGGGGCTGGTTTTGTTCGATATCATCAACGACCTGGAAGATGGCCCAGTGCACCCTCAGCAAGTTTGAAGATGACACCAAGCTGGGGGAAGTAGTAGATAGGCTGGAGGGTAGGGCTAGGATTCAGAGTGACCTAGACAAATTGGAGGACTGGACCAAGACAAATCTTCTGAGGTTCAACAAAGACAAGTGTAAAGCCCTGCTCTTAGGACAGAACAGTCCCATGTACTGGGACAGGCTGGGGGCTGACTGGTTGGGCAGCAGCTCTGCAGAAAAGGACCTGGGGGTTACAGTGGACAATAAGCTGAATATGAGCCAGCAGTGTGCCCTTGTTGCCAAGAAGGCTAATGGCATACTGGGCTGCATTGGTAGGAGTGTTGCCAGTAGGTCAAGGAAAATGATTATTCCCCTCTATTTAGCACTGGTGAGGCCACATCTGGAGTACTGTGTTCAGTGGGCCCCCTACTACAGACAGGATTTGGACAAATTGGAGAGAGTGCAGTGGAGAGCAACAAAAATGGTGAGGGAGCTGGGGGACATGACTTATGAGGGAAGACTATGGGAACTGGGTTTATTTGTTCCAGAGAAGAGGACACTGAGAGGGGATTTAATAGCAGCCTTCAACTACCTGAAGGGAGGCTCTAAATCTAGACAGGTCTCTGCCCTGGCAGATGACAGAACAAGGAGCAACAAAGAAAGTATCATGTGGCAGCAAGGGAAGTTTAGATTAGATATCAGGAAGAATTTTCTCACTAGGAGGATAATAAAACACTGGAACAGGGTACACAGAGAGGCTGTGGACTCTTCAACCTTGGAAGTTTTTGAGACCCAGCTAGGCAAAGCTTGGCTGGAATGATCTAGTTGGGGATGGCCCTGCTTTGAGCAGGGGGTTGGACTAGATGACCTCCTGAGGTCCCTTCCAACCCTAATTTTTCTATGATTCTGTGCCTTTTGAAAGTTAATGAAATTGATGATGAGAGGAGCCTACCATTTGCATGCATTCTTCTATGATGATCCTCAACTCATCTACACAGGATGTCTTCAGCTTGCATCCAGACTGCTGTTACATTTACTGCCTTTAATTTTACGTAGTGTGACACTGCACACATCTTTCTCTATGACAGAGAGCAGTTTGACTTATCTTCAGATGTGGCAGTCAGTAAAGTCACTCTTTTGGCCTGACAATGATTCCATGTTTACAGGCCTTGAGGAAGGGTTTCTTTTCCCTAGATTTCATTAAACAGCTGTCAGTTTTGTCCGGGTGATTTCTTTCCTTGTCTTGGTTGTCTCCTGCCACTTTCCTGCTTTTCAGCTTCTTGGATTATTACCTGTACTTCTAATATTCCTATTGGACTGATATGAATGTCAAGTTGTTGGGGCACACGTGTTTCATCAAATCTGGTACTGAGGCAGGGTGGGTCTGTTGAGGACTTTTTTAAAATGCTCTGCCAATCTGTTCTTGTGTCTGCCTCAGTTGTGAATATTCTTCCACCTTTGCTTTCAGCTGGCCTATTTTCTGTCTTGAAATGTCCACATGGGGCTTTAGTCATGTGCTAAATGGCTTAAACTGATGTCTCCTACTATAGTTTCAGCTTCAGCCTCTAAGCCTTCATTTTCTCTCTTTCCTTGGATTGCTTTCCATTGAGAAGAGAAGTGTGATCATTTTAAAATGACACCTTTCAGAATAGTAAATCCAATACCAAATACTACTATTAAGGTATTTCTATGATTGGATTCTTAATTAACAGACATTGGCATATCTCTGGTGTCTGCTGTCTACTTGAAAGAGACTATTTCTAAATCTTTTGGCCAGACTCTCATGTAGCTCAGCTAAATTGCAACACATGACAACCTGTCCCACCGTGTCCTGGCTAGAAGAGTCAGGTCCTTAACAAAAAATAGTAAGATAATCTTGAGGCAGGGGTACTCTTTTCCACAGGTTTAATTTACACGTAAGAAGTGAAATTTGAAGCTGGGAAGCATTTGTCAAATACTAGATTGTTTCTGCAAAACAAGAATTTTTCAGTCCAGTGAGGAGTGCCGAGTTCCCAAGTGGTGCATCAGCTAGCCTTAGGCAAACCAGTTCACTTTACTTATGTTAATTATAAAGATTCATTCTGGGATGTTCAAAGTGACCCCCTTTCTTAGCAGTCACAATCCAGCAATTACCTGGAACAAAAGAAAATAAAAGCAAACAAGATATCTCGAGTAAAATTTTAGAGGAAGTTTATTCTTAAAATTATAGCCAATACATCCAGCAGAAAAAACTTACATTTACAGTCAACCCTGAATCCAGTGAGTATTACAAACTGTACTTCAAAGACTTTAAGGAGACTCCAGTGAATTGTTGAGCAGGTGAACAGAACATATGGAAGGCAGAGTTAACATGAAATGTAAAAATATACTCATTAAATCAAACAGGCAGGCAGGATTGCCCTCACGCTTCATCTATATTTTATCAGGTCATATGCTGGTTAGTATATTCAGAATATTCTGCATTGCTATAAGACAGAGCATGTCTGTGCTGCAAAGAAATATCATAATGAAGATGGGAAGCTTGGAGTCACAGGGAGACAGGAGGAGTCGGATCAGGAAGGGAGTGGAGCTGATGGAACTGACAGCAAATGTTATCAGCTATTAACACGATGAACTTCTTCACTCGGCTTTTCCAGAACATCGTGATTATGATCTATAGCAACAGGATATCAGAATTTGAGAATATTCAGTGGGTACCAATCTTTCTGTCTAGATTTTTAGAGAGTTGTCTCTCACTATGGTGTCTGAGCATTAAACTGGGAAGACAGTATTTTATGTGCCTTACCATTGAGCTGACAATTGTTCTGCCTTCAATACCGATTTAGAATTTTCTATGCATGGCAACTTCTGTCAACTAGGCACCACTTTTTGTCATAGAATTCCACTTTGAAGCACAACAAAGGACAAGTAAATGCAGGATCTGATTCATCTATAAGCCAGATACTACATACTGCCTGTGTATGAATGCACCATTTTCACAAGCACAATTTTTGGTTACAACGATCTCTGCATCCAGCAGGTACGTTTATACCATTCTGTCTAGTCTGGCATATGG
>NW_005843671.1:0-9611 GCF_000455745.1 Alligator sinensis | reverse complement strand
ATTCCTGCTTTTCATGCATGATTCTGTGATTTGTGATCTATTATCTGTAGAAGAAGTATAGGACCATTGACTTTAGCTTCTTTCTAGTGAACATATACATTAAAAAAACAACTTGCACTTCTGACAACTTACTTCCCTGGTGTCTGTCTTTGTCTTTACTAATTATAATTCGAAAGAAGGAGATTACATGGGCTTTGCTGAAGAGCAGGTTAGACAGACACTGGATTGGGATGGTTTAATCAGGGACTATTCTGCCTTAAGCAGCGGGTTGGACCAGATGACCTTCTGAGGTCCCTTCCACACCTACTAGTCTATAATTCTGTAAACACATACAATTAGCTGACATGCTATGGTCACTTACATATGCCCTTGTAAAAATCAGGGCTATAAATACAGTACCCAAAGACCTATGTATAAACCTTTTCAGGATAAGGGCTTGTATGAGTTTATAGGTATTAGATTGGTTGGGTGTGTGTGCAAAAAAACAATCAAAGACTGCTCTTTGGACATGACCTTTCCATGTAAAAGAACTAAATTCAGATCTTAGATATTTTTCAAGTGTATCAATTTTAGTTAGTGAGGTTGAAAATATCAGGGTCTTTCCTTGAAACGTGACCCATTTCTATTAAAAAAGATTCCTATTATTAAGCTACAACTGTGAAATTTTAGATACTATAGTAAAATATATATTAAAAAAATATAGGCTCAAATGGTCTACCTATTTACCCTCTACCTCAGGGGTGGGCAAAATATGGCCTGTGGGCTGCATGTGGCCCATGAAGGGGCCTTGTCCAGCCTATGGTGGGTCCCTCAGTCCTGCCTGGCCCAGGTGCTGCTTGCCCCTGGTGCGTCCTGCTGCCCCCTGGGCATGTAGCGGGGCTAGGGCTGCTCCACGGATGGACTGCCTTTTTAGGTAGCCCAGGCCAAGGTGGCTCCTTCCAGCTGCTGCCACCACTGGCCCCAGCACTGCGGTACTGGTGGGGACCCGCACACGTAGCCCGACCCAGCCCACCCTGCGCCTGCTCCAGACTTGCCCACCCGGGCTGAGCAGAAGCAGCAGCTGCGGTAGCAGCTGCTCGGAAGAAACTGTTGCTTGCCATGGGAGAAAAGGAGCCTGTCTTTTTTGCCGCTGCCGGGCCCTTGCTGTGCCAGCTGCCCGGAGCCTGCACCGTGAAGGGCTGCCCTGCATCTCTGCTGCCATCACTGGTGCCCAGGTTGCTCTGTGGCTGCTCTGCACTGTCATACTGCCCTGCTGGGCAGCCCAGAGGTGGCGATGATGGCAGCAGAGATGCAGGGCAGACTGGCCTGATGTGGGCTTCAGGTGACTGCAGCAGGAAGGGCCTGGCAGTGGCGAGGGGAAGAGGCCACTTTTGCCCTATGCTAAGCGACAGTTTCTGCCTGGCTGCCACTGCTGCTGCTGCTCCTCAGCGTGGGTGGGTGGGTCCAGAGCAGGTGTGGGGCAGGGTTGTGTGTGTGAGTCCCCATCAATATCATGGGGCTGGGACCGGTGGCAGGAGCAGCTGGAAGGAGCTGCCACTGCCTGGGCTGCCTAAAAAGGCAGCTCAGCCACAGAGCCACACCACCTTTGCTATGTCCCCAAGGGGTAGCAGGATGAACCATGAGCAGTCAGCGCTTGGGCTAGGTGGGATGAAGAGACCTACCACGGGCTAGACAAAGCCCCTCTGGCAGCAGGTCCAGCATCAGGGGGTGGGGAAGGCAGCTGGCTCCAGCGTGTGGGGCTTCTCTCCTGTGCTGTGCAAGTGTAGGGACTGTACATGCATGGCGGGGACCGCTGGCAATAGAGACGGCCTGGTGGGGGCTGCACCCCTCACAGTGATGTGCAGCACTGGCCAGAGCCACCTTCCACTGGGAACCAGGACCCTGAGTGCCCCTGCCTGCTGCTGCATAATGGGGGGGGTCCTCATACCCCACAAACACCACACACGCACACCCTGCTCCCCCAACATACCCAATGCCCCCCCACACAGCCAAACCCCTTCACACAATATACAAGACTAAGAATTCGTTTTTGAGTTATTATGCAATCACTTCTATATACAGTATGCAAACACAGATCATGACAACAGTATTTTTTGTAATAAAATTGAAATACATTATAGTAGGCATTTGACTTCTAGTGTATGATTTTTTTTCCTGTTTTTAAGATGGCAACCCCCACTCCCAAATAGAGTACTTGTGGGGGGCAAGGGGAGGGACTTTTGGTAGCAAAGGTCAGGGTTAGAGGTGAACTTCTGGTCCCAAGATGGCAACCAGGAGGCAGGGCAACTGCCAAGGGGCGGGGCTACCTTCAAAAGCTCAACAAACCTCATTAAGTGGCCCTCCACCTGAAAAAATTGCCCACCCCTGCTCTACCACCTATTGATAGATACTGTGTGATTTCACAGGCACATGAATTTTAGGATTATACTCATCATTTTTGGCCATTGTCAGTTGCCTAACAAAGGCCATGGATGTCTCCTTATATATTTAGCTTATTTTGTGATTGAATTACAGCATGTCTTTTAGGAAGACATCCAGTCTTGATTAGAAGACTAATTTGCTACATCTTTCAGTAGCCTGTTTCAGAGGTTATAAGAAATGAACTCATAAGGCCAAATTCTGTTTCACCTGTTAGGCATTTAATTGGATTCATGCATCTAAATGTGATCTATTCCACCCTGTTCAAGTCCCTGAAAATTCATGAATGTCTATACTTTTGTAACTTATCCTAACCTTTAGACTGAGTGATAAAAAAAACAGTGAGGAGGAAGAGGACCCGAACACCTTTTGCAATAACTGTTTTTTACGGGTTTGGATTAGAATACAATTGCTTAGGAATGTAAGCCCACTTGTATGCCTAATAGGTGGAATGGTATCTGGGCTATAGTTCGTAGTCACTAGATACATTCATGAAATTGCAATACATGTGACATATTTGCACTTAAATTTGAGTTGTTGATATGCCTTTTCTTAAATTAGGCCTAGACAGGGCCACCCCTGGGGGGAGGGAATGCATCTGCACTTTGGAGGCTCCGTGGACAGTGCTGTACAGGCCCCACTGTGCTGCTCACCCCGCCTTCCCCCTCCCCAGGCCCCGCACAGGCTGATATGCTCTGAACCTTGCACACCCCTAAGGACAGCTCTGGGCCTAGATTATACAGCTGATAGCAGTAGCATAACTTGGTTGGAGGTGGGGAGTGCGGCATGACTGGGGGCAGCAGCCCAGGATGCTGTCATTTTGGGAAGGTGCAAAAATAGCCATCATCACATTGGCAGCAAAACATGCCACCATGATTGGCACCGTGGCTTCTCCTGGCATGGAGCCACTGCCTGATATCACATGGCCAGACTATTGTATTCATGTGGAGTCCCACTTCCCTTCATTAGGATGTCATGCAGACAATTCACCTGTGTCTATCAAGGCCAATTTCACAGGCTCTTTAGGTTGAGATGGGGTTGCCACTATGTGCCTGTATAGTACTCAGCACAACACAGTTTCTGATCTGATTAGGGATTTTGGGTGCTCAAGTAATGCAAATAAGAAATGTTAACCATTCAAACATCAACAATTACAAAGTGCTTATCCAAGGAAACGCTACATCTCTCATCCCTGAAGAGTCACTGGCCTGTACTGTGAGAGGGCATCACTCAATTATTTTTAGTGGAAGAAAGGACACAAAGGTCAAGCTACATTTTTTATTAAGTCTTACAAAGAAAAAGGTACTCATTAAGTCAGATGATCACATTTGCCATTTCAGAAGAAAGGGAATTAGAAAGAGAGGACACCTCATCATTCAGTGAAAATAGAAGTGTCATCTGCATATAAATGCATAGGCTTTCCACATTCAGCACCTCAGTTTATTAATAAGAGGAAAACTATGGTAGAAGATGGAGTGCTAAGACTCGAAGCACCAGCATATCTAGACAGATGGTTATTGATAAGGACTCCCCCACAACGAGATCCTTCAGAGTAGAGAGAAGGGGAGAGGCTGAAATTAATACTGAACCAGGACACAGAAATAGCATCAGGTTATGATATCCAAGTACGAGAGGAGAGGAAGAAAATTCAAGTGTTCTGCAGTGTCACAAGTTTTCTTTTTATGAATCAAGGACAACATATTTTTGAAAGGGATTTTCTTTCATAGGAACTCTTCTGTGATCAATAAATGGAGACAGAGCCCAGGCAATTGGATAGAAAACATACAACATTCCTCTGGAAATCTGTCGGGTTTCTTATAGACTCACAAGATTCAGACATGACATATTGCATCCAAAAAACAATTTTGCACCTAAGTCCAAGCCAGTGATCCACAAAACCTCACCTAACTACTTAGATGCCTGAGAGGCCATAGCACCTAAGTTTTCTCCAAAAATCTTACCTAGGTGCCTATATTTGTGCTCCTTTGCATGCCTAGAGCTATTGCTATCTGGCTGAGCTAAGCATGCTGGCAACTATCTTCCGTCTATGTGCATTTGGGATTTATGAGGTAGACATGCCTGTGTGGAAGCCCTACAACGGGAAGCCTTCCAAGGGGCAGCACTGATTTCAGTGCAGTCGCTTCCTGAAACAGAGGAGCCCTGGGTTCTGGTCCCTACGCGAGACTGTTTTTGCATTTTGTCTCACGGTTCTTTAATACCAAGTGCAAGGCTGGGTAGTCAGGTTTCTCCTTCTTGCTCCTTGTCTGTCCTCACAAGTCCTACATTCTCAGTGAAGCAGCAGGAGAGCTTCAACAGGAGGAATGGAAATAAGCAGTGCCCTGGTGTTGTCTCTAGCCTAGTTGTTAGGTCACTCTTTTGGGATGGATTTTGGGCTATGACTCTTAGCCTCATGTAGGCACCTAAATCAGGGATGCCGGTAGTTTCCTAATTCCTAGGAAGAGGAATGCAAAAACCTCTTGTTGGTGTTTCCTATGGCTTGCATGTGCTGGATGTTGTGAAGTTTTATTCTGAGGCATCTACCTGTCCCCATTCAATGTGAAGGGATCTTGGCCCCCTGGCATAGACTTATGATTTCTAATCCTGGATCCAAATGCCTAAAAGTGCAGTAACACTGAGCACTGCCATGGCTAAGCTCCTTTGTAGATTGGAGCTTTTACCCCCAGCTGATCCTTGAGACCAAAAATCCCTGGAGACTAGCAGCAGAAATTCTGTGACTCTACTTTTCTGAGTAGGTTTTCCCCTTCCTGTAGTTTTTTTTCTTTGAGAGGGAAGGATTTGATTCCTAAGCACATTTAAAAAGGCTAGAACCCAATAATCTTACAGTCAAGGATGGCATTAATAGTGCTGAGTTGCACTGACTATCTGGTAACAAGCCATGAATGACTTGCAAAACATATGACTCACTATTCATTCCCTCAAGGACTTGGCATACCAATGAGAAGCAAATATTTTAGAAATAGTTTGTATTCATTCTTCAAGAAGGCAGAGATATTGCCAGCAATTTTGCTGGAGGTTGGGGCTAGGGGAGAGGAAGCTATGGTGAAGACTGGAGATACTAGAAAGTGGACATTGTAGTAATTTAACTCATGCAATGAGAATGACTGTCATCAAAATAGGTAGAAATTACAACAGGTATCTAACTCATTCAAATCAAGTAATCCTAACGGAAACAGTAATTACCACTGTAATGGAGTCACTTCTGTTGAGTAACAAAGCAGCACACTGATGGTGCAGAGGTGGCTGCTGGACAAAGAGACTGATCATCAAAATTAGATAAAAAATAAACAATGATTAAAGCAAGAGATGAACATGAATCTCATGTCTAGTACATGGCTGATTTGGGTATTTTTTTCTTCCTATTTTTTATCTTGCAACTTTTTGCTCATTTGGGCTTGATTGCAAAGAAGCTGATTTACAAATACATTTTCCTGGAACTTGATTATTCAAAATAGATTTTTCATTGCGATGTTTTTCCAGGGGGTCCAGTGATAAAGAAGGGTACTGTCTGCTGTGAAATCAAGACAACACTAGCATGAATTGGGCATGTTTAGCAAGAAAGAAGGGGTAAGCTGTATCTAACAAAGCATTTCCATACAGAGTGCTCTTTCTTTGAAGCAGCTCTTGGTGTAGACCAGATGTCATGGGGAATCAAGAGTGATGCATCCTAAAAAAAGGAGCAGGTTTTCAGAATCCCAAGGAATTTGGCAATAGTTGTGCTTGAGGCTTAAGCTCAGTAAAATTCATCCTGGGATGGGTGACTGGCGTGAGTGTATCCTGCAACAGGGCTATATATGACACAAACAGTCTTATTCCACAGGGGAAAATCCACTCCTCCGCACCACCACCAAGCTCTGATTGCAATTGTTTGTGTCTTCTTTTTGCAGTCACTTTTTAATTAAATCCCATCATTTTTTATGTTAGCAAAGCTGAAACATTACTGACAAATGCTTCAGTGCCATCATGACTGGCTAAATTAATAGCCACAAACCTGTCAATTAATTTTAAGATACATGAAATACAGGGGAAGGATACAGGAATATAAATACAGGGACATTCCCCCCTTTTACTTATTTAAATGGAGCTAACAGAAGTAGAAGTGCAGATTCACTCATTTATCAGGCATTTCTTCTTCATCTGAGGCGTCTTCAGCTATGGATGCATAGCTGATTACAGAGGCATTCATTCATATTAGATGTGAGACACAAATGCCCAGGACAACCAATCCTGAATTAACTGCTGCAAGAGAGGACTCTAAGGGATGAAATTTCTCTGAGGTCCCTCACAGGGTGATCCACCACTGCAGAAAAGACCAAAAAAGGAACAGAAAGGGCTGTGAGCTCTCCTGTAACAAACCACTACTCTGCATCACCTCACCCTGTTTTCTTAGAGCTGTGGTACCTGAGACATTTGAGGGCTTCACCGACCCTTATAGATATTATATAGAGTGAAGGGATAGAAAGGGCAATGAAGCCTCAGGTCATGTTAGCTTTTCTGCCTCAGCTCCCCGTTTCTACCCCTGGTCTTTTTTCCCCTCTCTAAGGGAGCTCTGTATCCAACAAGGAAGGCTCTGTAGAAAGGTGTGGTGGAGAGGGAGGAAGGCTGTGGCCAGTCTTGCTTCATGGCAGGGTGAGAGATGTATACATGGAAATGTCTAGAGACATAAAGAGCATAACCTGTGCCCGGGGAATGAGATGAATGGGGAGAGAACTGTGGGTTCAATACTACACATAGGCAGGCAAGGTTCTTTGAGTAGATGTGATATTTTTTATTAGATCAACTGAGTAGTTGGAACAAAGTTCTTAGCAAGCTTTCGGGCACAATAACCCTTCTTTAGGCATAGGGAGTCTCTGCTGTTCTGAGACTCCAAGGAATGAGAGAAGCTAAAAGTGTGGCAGGATGTCAGTCAGAATGTAAATAGGTAGAAATTTGAAAGACAAAAGGTAAAGCAGAGAAGGAAGGGTGAAGAAGACAGGGGAAAGAAAAGTGAGACACTACAGTGATAGAATACAAGGTAGAAAAGAGGCTGTCTGTGAAAAAAAGTGTGACAGGATGTCAGTGAAATTATAAATAGGTAGAAATTAGAAAAACAAAAGGTATAGAAGGGAAGGGAGGGGGAAGAAAGCAAGGCGGGGGGGAAGCCAAAGGGAAACATACAGAGGCAATAATTCAAGGTAAAAAAAGAGGCATCAATGAGAAAGGAAATATATGGAAATCATGAAGACACGGGACAGAAAAGTAAGGGAAGAAGAGGATAAAAGGTGGAGGAAAAGAAGAATGTAAGAGGTCAGATCAGGTAGGTACTTGCTAAACGAGATGTCAGGCAGGTTGTATGTAATGTGTCATAAATCCAATATCTATATTGAGTCCATGATTTTTTGTATCCAGTAGGTTTATGAAGTGAAGTTCATAGGGTCTTTTATGAAAGGTATTTTGTAAGTTCCCTTGGACAATTAAAACTGATAGAACAGAGAGGGAGTGATTGTCCATGAGAAGTGTGAACCAACAGGTAATTGGGCATTCTTGTCTTTGATACATTTTCAGTGTACATTCATTCTGGTGCGCAGTTGTTGTTTGGTTTCTCCTACATATTTTCCATGACGGCATTTGGTGCTCTGGATGAGATATATAACAATTCTGGAGGTTCAGGTATAAGATCCAGGAATGGTAATGGCTCTGTTGTGGGATGCAGTTATAGTGGGGGTTGTGGAGATGTGTTTAGCAGGTTTTGCATTCTTGTCCAGGCATGGTCTGGATCCATTTGGTATGGTTTGGGTCATAGGAAGTTTGCTTCTGGTGATGAGTTTAGTAAGGTTTGGTGTGTGTTTAAAGGATAGGATGGGTGGTTCTGGAAAGATCTTCAGGGAGAGAGCATGGGGAACAAGCATAAGGCGCTAGCCCTCCTACTCTCCAGTGGGAATTATGATCGAGTAGGGATTACAGAGACCTGGTGGGACTCCTCACACTATTGGAACATAGCTGTAGAGGGCTACAACCCGGCATAGAAAGGACTAGGTGGGGAAGAAAGGTGGTGACTTTGCTCTCTATGTGAAAGAGCAGTACATCTCCTTGGAGGCCGACATTGGCTCAAAAAATGAACAGATTGAAATCCTCTGGGTTAATTAATGGGATTCAAGGACAACAAGAAGTCCTTCTTTAAGTACATAGGGAGCAGGAGGAAAACAAATGGAAGTGTGGGGCCATTGCTCAGCAACTCAGGAGAGCTGGTTACTGGCACCCAGGAGAAAGCTGAACTCCTAAGTGACTACTTCGTGTGAGGTCTTTCATGGGACCAAGGGGAAAACAATGCCAAATAGAGTACAGGATGAGCATAGTAGGAATAATCACCTTCCTACTATTGCTGTAGAATTGGTGTATGAGCGATGAAAAAAATTAGACATATACAAGTCAGTGGGACCAGATGATCTTCATCTAAGAGTGCTGAAGGAGCTGGCCGAAGTCATTGCGGAACCACTGGCAAAACTCTTCTATACCTTATGGCACTGTGGAGAAGTCCCTGAGGACTGGAAGAGGGCCATTGTTGTGCCCATCCACAAGAAGAGCAGGAGGGAGGACCCGGCCAATCAGCCTAACTTTCATCCTAGGGAAAATCCTAGAAAAGTTCATCAAGGAGTCTATCTGCGATAAGCTTGCAGAAGATAAGACTCTGAATGACAGCCAACTCAGCTTCATTGTGGGCAGGTCTTGCTTTACCAACCTCATCTCCTTCTATGACCAGGTAACTCGCCACCTGGACACAAGAGAGCAGGTTGACATTGTACACCTTGACTTTCAAAAGGCCTTTGATCTAGTGTCCAATGATGTCCTTGTGAGAAAATTGGAGGATTGTGGGTTTAATTCCAAGACAGTCAGGTGGGTGAGAAATAGGCTGCAGGATAGGACCCAGAGAGTCATAGTGAATGGATCTGTGTCATCCTGGCGAGAAGTGGGCAGCGGTGTCCCATAGGGGTCGGTGCTTGGTCCAGTACTTTTCAACATCTTTATTAATGATTTGGATGTGGGGGTGAAGAGCTCACTGGTCAAATTCATGGATGACACCAAGTTATGGGACAGCGTGGTTACACTTGAAGAAAGGGTACAGATACAGGCAGATGTACACAGGCTGGCAAGCTGGGTGGATCACAACCTGATGAAGTTCAATGTCGAGAAATGTA
>NW_005843670.1:60692-67347 GCF_000455745.1 Alligator sinensis | reverse complement strand
GCATGGGCTGCGGTGTAGGGGAGGTACGGAGTCGCAGATACCACCCCCCTGGCATTGAGGCAAGAAATGGGCAGCCTTCTGTTTAATTAAGATAATTTATTAATTAATTAACATCAATGTGTGCGGGGTGAGAAGGTAGGCTGTTGGCCCAGAAACAAGTGGGCGGGCCGCAGGGAAATCAGCTCAGAGAAGGCCCCCTGTTACACGGCCTAATCAGAATAATTCTCACACGTAGAATAAGACAGCGTGGGACAAGTTTCTAGTGTTAGGAACAGAAAACTCCCTCTCACCTGATGAAGAAAGCACTGGATGTGAAAGGTTGTCACAGTCTCTCCCAACCATGCAGTTGGTCCAGTAAAATGTATCATTCAGAAAAGTACTTGCAGATCACATATTTCCTGGACCATCCCAGCTATGCCATCACTCAAGAAGTACTGTTGTAAAACTCCCTCTACTTTGACCTGAATTATAGTTTATTTTTAACTAGGCACATCTACACGAGACACTGACTGCACAGTAGCATGATAATTATGTGCAGTTCTGTTGCTGGCAAAAATGTGCAGAGATACTACTGCCCACTAGCCTAATCACTTAAAAGCTGTTTGCTGGTGCTGCTGTGCAGGAGCTCCGGTTATGGTGCATTTATTTACTACTTGTTTATATAAGTACTAACTAAAGACACAGTAACCACTGCACAGTAGCATCTTGTGTAGATGTGCCCACTGCCCCCAAAAAGAGAAAACATTGCATTCAGCATCATTATAAGCTGTCTGCAATATCTGGCTCCTCAGGTAGGATTTCCAGGGAAAAATAAATGTCTTAGAGATCTAGAAGTGAAAAAAAAAATAATAGAAGAAAAAAAAAAGGGAAAAGATAAAAAGATTTCTGGAAAAACTTTTAAAGACAATGAGAGTTTACCAAGATAATACTCGGCTCTGGGACAACGCCAGCTGGACATCTAGACTGAGACCAAACATCTCCTTCTGAGTTAAGGCGGCAGTATTGTGGTGCATAACTTATGCCTCAGTCTTTTGGATGGTTTATACTCCAAACTCATCACTCATCATAATGATGAGTGAACTCATCATTATGTAACTTTTGTCAAGTTCCTGGCACAGTCTAGTGACTTCAGTCCCTACCAGATGTCACTGACAAGAACATAGTCAGTCAGTCCTCATGATTAGGTCCTGTCTCAGGGGCCAGAATCAGTAGCCCTGGAGAAGAGGCCAGGGTCAGGGACCAAGAGACAGGGCTGAGTCAAGAGCAGTCAGGAGGACCTCAGACTGATAATCAGAAGAAAGCTAATAGTCGAAAACCAGACATTTTCTTTGTTTGATTGATTCATTATATGCCATCCAACCCAGAAGCACCTCAGGGGGGACACAGATATGAGAGGTGTCTATTCTTTCCTGATTTTCGCTGTGACTGCAGTTATTTGTCTGCATCTCAATCTGGACACTTGAGTGCCAGAAGGAAGTCTATTTTTGTACCTGTAGGCAGCTATATACATACCAAGACCAGGCACGGGCACTGGCAACAGGATGAGAGGTTGAAAGAAAGACAAGCTTCTTACCTTCTAACTCAATAACCAGGTGACCAGGGCACCCACCTGGGAGAAGGACAGGGGTCACAGAACCTATTCACCTGAATTTTTAAATTCAGGTATTTGAACATAATTTTTTTCTAATTTCTAGCATAGCTAGCTAACAACTCAGGTCAGTCATTATCCAGGGCCGTCTTCTAGTATCCTTTAGAAGATATGCCACTAGTATAGTCATTGGGAAGGATTGTGGATTGGGAAGGATGTAGGATTGTGCCAGAAGGGAGGTGTCTGACCTGCTAGGAACAAGGGCCCAAGCTATCCAGGGCTCTCTCTGCTAGGGGAACAGCTTCTTCACACCATCTGACTCGCTCCCATCCTCCCGGTTCCACACATCTCCCACATACCTTCCTTTTAAGAACTGCCCAGAATTGGTGTTTCAAAACAAGATCCAAAGACAGCCCTGAGTAGTGCCTGATCTGGGGGCTGGTGGTTAGTAGGCATCCCTGGGAAGCCCAATTGATCCAGCCTCAAATCATTTGGTGCAGGATGAATGTTTCCAGCTTCTCCCTTGGATGCCCTGGTCCTTCAGAGGCAAAGATTAGAAATCTTTCTTCCTTTGCCTTCCTGGGTGCAACTCTTGGCAAGTTTGGGCCATCACTTACAACTTTTTCATTTGTCTAAGCCTGCTACACATCCACAAGTGCTGCAGGTATGTTCCCTGACTTTTACTGCCCCAGCTATGTGGGCAGGCTTGTGGATTCAGGAATGGAAATCCTTCCTGCATGTCAGTGCCATAAATGACATGTAGACAACCAAAATACAGCCCCATTGACATCCAGCGAAGAATAGTGTGTTGCCCCCAGAAGTTAGGAACAGGGAATAAGAGCAGGGGAAAAGTTGTGGTAAGTTTTTGAGGTGAGGGTTATCACCAGGCTTACTAAGACATTTAGGGCTGATTCCTATTTCACCATCAGGTGCCGAAGTGGTACATTTAGAGTAACATACTGGCAGCTTTCAGTATTTCCATACTACATAATCCTTCTGCTTTTCCCCCAAGAATTTTCCCCCAAGACATAAATCTAATCTTGTATGCAATCCAATCTGTTTGCACCATAGTTTTATAGTTGTTAGGGTCTGATGGGAGCTGAGCAGATCATCAAGTCTGCCCCCCTGCCATGAGCAGGAAAGAGTACTGGGGTCAAACAACCCCAGGTAGGTGATTATCTAGCCTCCTTTTGAAGACTCCCAGGGTAGGAGGAGGCACCACTTTGCTTAGAAGTTGGTTCCAGATCCTAGCCGCCCTGACAGTGAACTAATGCCTCCTGATGTCTGGCATGAATCTACTCTCAATCAACTTATGGCCATTATTCCTTGTTACTCCTGGTAGTGCTCGGGGGAACAGGGACTCTCCCATTCCTCACTGGTCCACCCTGGTAAGTTGATAGACAACCACCACATCCCTTCTCAGCATTCTCTTGTGGATGCTAAACAAGTTCAGGTCCTGTAGCCTCTCCTCGTAGGGCCTGCCGGGCTGCCCCCGATCATGCAAGTGGCCCACCTCTGGACCCTCTCGATGCTGGCCACATCCCTCCTGAAGTGCAGCGCCCAGAACTGGACGCATTACTCCAACTGTGGCCTGACCAGTGTCACATAGAGGGGGAGGATCACCTCCTTGGACCTGCTCGTGATGCATCTGTGGATGCATGACAAGGTGTGGTTAGCCTTCCTGATCGCGTCCTCCCGTTGGTGGCCCATGTTCATCTGGGAATCAAGAGTGACTCCAGGATCCTTTTCTGCCTCTGTGCTGATGAGCAGGGAGTTCCCCAGACCGTAGTTATTGTGCTGGTTCTTTCTCCCCCAGTGCAGTACCTTGCACTTGTCAGTACTGAAACCCATCCTATTCTCATCGCCACCCCTGTAATCTGTCCAGATCTAGTTGTAGCCTGTCCCTCTCTTCTAGCACGCCCACTTCTCCCCACATCTTAGTGCCATCCCCAAATTTGGACAAGATGCTTTTCACTCCCTCGTCCAAGTCACTGATGAAGATGTTGAGCAGTGCAGGCTCAAGGACCGAGCCGTGGGGAACCCCACTGCCCACACCCTCCAGGTTGAAAACGACCCATCCACCACCACTCTCTGGGTGAAGCCCTCCAGCCAATTTATGACCCATATGACTGTGCAGGCATCAATGCCACAGTCACCTAATTTTTAATGCGAGTGGGGTGAGAGACAGTGTCGAAGGCCTTCCTAAAGTCCAGGAAGATTACATCCACCGTGGCACCTGCGTCCAAGGGTTTTGTGACCTGGTCGTAGAAGGCCACCAGTTTGGTCTGACAGGACCTGCCTCAAATGAACCCATGGTGATTGCCCCTAAGCATAATCTCCCCTGCTGATCATTTGTAGATGTGCTCCTGTTTCTCAAAGAGCTTTCCTGGTACCGAGGTAAGACTAACGGGCCTATAGTTTTCTGGTTCCTCCTTCTTCTAATTTTTGAAAATGGGGACCACAGTGGCCCTTTTCCAGTCTTCTGGCACCTCACCAGAGCACCACGAGTGCTTGTAAAGCTATGCCAGGGGTCCCTCAATGACCTCTGCCAATTCCCTCAGCCCCCTGGGGTGTAAATTGTCAGGACCTGCTAATTTGAACATGTCCAGCCCCACCAGAAATTCCCTGACTACATCCACACTGACCCTGGGCCTAGCTGCACCTCCCCTGGGCCTGTCTGGGATCCCAGTTGCGGGGGGATGTCCTGGTCACTTCTCAGAAATATGGAGGCAAAGAATTTGCTAAAGAGTTTAGCTTTGTCATCTGCTGCGACCACCAGATTTTCAAGCGTGTCCTGCAGAGGCCCCACGTTATCCGGTACCTTCTTTTTACTCCCTATGTATTTAAAAAAGGACTTCTTGTTATCTTTGATCTGGGTCGCTAGTCCCAGTTGCATCTCTGCCTTGGCCTTCCTAACAGCCCCCTACAATCTTGAGCAATGGAGATATAATCCTCCTTGGTGATGGCCCTTCCCTTCCATTAGGTGTATGCCTCCTTTTTAGCTTTGAGACTTTCCTGAATGCCTTTGGTGAGCCATGTGGCCTTTTGAGCACTCTTGTCCCCTTTGATCCACATTGGGACTGTCACCCTTTGGGCTTCCAGGATCATCTCCTTAAAGAACAACCACTCTTCTTGGACACCCAACTCCCCACCCCTCCCCTCTGTGACCTCAGTGCCTCCCTGACTAGTCTCCTTACCTCATTGAAATCCACCCTCCTGAAGTCCAGGGCTGCTGCCTTGCTGCAGGCCTTTGACACCCTGTGCTGGATGGTGAATTCCAGTAGGCAATGATCGCTATCACCCAGGTGGTCGAGCACCCGCAGTCCCCTCACCAAGTCGTTGCCTGTGGCCTGGACCAGGTCCAACAAGGCATTCCCCCTGGTGGGACTGTGCACCTCCTGGGTTAGATGGAGGTCCTGTAATTCAGCTAGGAACCTATGTGAGCGGTCAGACCTGGCTGACTGCTCTTCCCAGCCGATGTCTGGGTAGTTTAGGTCACTCATGATGACCGCGTCCCTTGACTTAACTGCCTCCATGAACTGACCTGAGAATCCCCAGGGCAGCTCTTCCCCTGGTTGGGTGGTCTGTAGTAGACCCCCACCGTTAAGTCCCTTTCCCCCCCGACTCCCTTGTATTCTGACCCAGAGCACTTCAGTCTTCCACTCCTCTGACCCAGTGCTGTATGTTGAGGACATGTATTGCTCTTTGGCATGGAGCGCTAAACCCCCGACTTTCTTCCCCATTCTATCCCGCCTGAGTAGTCTGTAGCCCTTGATATTTACCACCCAGTCAAGCAGTGGATCCCATCAAGTTTCAGTGATCCCCACTATGTCTGGGTTTGTGTTAGGTAGCAGGAGGGCAAATTCCTTCTGCTTGTTCCCCATACTACGAGCATTAGTGTAGAGGCATTGAAGGCCTCCTGAGGGTGTATGCACTGCCCCATTAATCCCAGGACTATCCGGACCCCTGTCTCTTACCTGGATATGTCTTGTGCTTGTCACCTCTCTTGGCTGGGCTGTTCTTGTTGGTGTCTCTTGGTTCCGTGTCCAGTGGACTGAACGGCAGTGTCAGCACAATCACCAAAGAGTTCACAGCAAAAACTCATTACATTAGGTTGGACCATAAACTAGAGATGGAATAACCCAAGTGAGTTTCTTAGGACTCTTAAAATTGCCCAGTTTCTCAGACAGTGTCAGAGAGGAATCAAGATTTTGCTGACAATGGTGTGATATGGAGACCCAATTTTACTTTTATTGCACCTGAAGCTTATTTTATTGCACCTGTCCAATGGCAATTGTTGAGTTTCATGCACATGAAGATGGTTGCCTATAAGGACTATGGCACAGGTGTTCTGGCCTAATGGGTAGGCTGCTGGGAGAGAGCAGAAGCTATGGGTGGACTCCACTTCGCGGTGCAAATTACGTATCAGGATTCAAAGACTTAGCCATGAGATCCATGGGGGAAAAGCTGAGAGAGTGTCCCGGTCAAGGTTCGGGGGTGAGGAAGTGAATAACAAAAGCAAAGAGGAGATTCCAAGAGCCAAAGCCCAGACACACAGGTGAGCAGGTTGAGAAACTGGAAAAGCAGTGAGTGCAGGATCCAGAGAGCTTAACCACAGCAGATCTTCAGACAGAAGTGTTGGCTGTCCTGCAGCCACAGCTGGCCTTCATTGAGGAGACTGCTATTACCAGCAGCCCAGCAGAAGGCCCTAACATTGGCCAGTTGGTTCAATAACTAAGATGAGCCACAGGTTAGAGCCTGTTTTGGTTAGGCTGGGCTGCCTTTCGGGCCCGTGACAGAAGTGTTGGCTGTCCTGCAGCCACAGCTGGCCTTCATTGAGGAGACTGCTATTACCAGCAGCCCAGCAGAAGGCCCTAACATTGGCCAGTTGGTTCAATAACTAAGATGAGCCACAGGTTAGAGCCTGTTTTGGTTAGGCTGGGCTGCCTTTCGGGCCCGTGACACTGCCCCAGCAGAACAGCCCCAGCACTGTCACATGTGGCACGTGCCCTCTGTTTGTCTGACATTGTCCTCACGACTAGGGATCTACCGAATTCACAGTGGACG